>NW_018164677.1:311332-335309 GCF_001263595.1 Phalaenopsis equestris
GGTTGGGGTGGATGCACGAATAAGAGTTTATATGAAAAATAATACAAATGATTAGTTATAACCTTAAGATAATTCACACTACAAACTACAAAGAGCACAGAAGAAGCTGAACAAACATAATTTATGGTTCCAAATTAAGCGAATAACAACATTACAGGGAGAACAGCTATGACTGGAAAAAATTGCTGAAAACTTAGCCAACTTTCACAACTTTCCAAAAACTTTACCCCACATTAAAAGCATATTACAAACAAATACTAACCCGAAATGATACCGAAACCTACCTTCTTCTTTCATAAATAATGAATCCAACTCTTTGAAGGGATCATCCTGTTTTCTGATATGCAGTAGTACGAGCATGAAATGCAGAATGCCCGTTTGATCCTCCAAGCAAATTTACTGATATAAATGGAGTGGCTTCTCCAGCTCCAGTTTCTCCAATGCTCAGTTTTGAGATTCCCAGAAGCTCATCCAGATTAATGGGAGATTGGGTATGTACAGGAGTTGGCTTCACAATTTCGTGAACCGGTTTTTCTTCTGCACAACCAAGCCGAGGAAGTGCTAACGAAAAAAATGGCGAGAAATAGGCTGGGTACATTACTGGATGGATGTGTTGTGATTCTGAAACTTCTGGCATCATGGAAGGTGTTTCCTCTTCCACTAAATTATTAGAATCCATTGATTCGCATTCCTCTTCCACAGGCGGATGCGCTGGAGTAGAACTGCAGGCCTGTGTTTCAGGTTCTTGAGAGTTAATGCGAAAGAGCTGAGTTTCTGCAGTCTGAAATAATAGGACAGGTTAAGATGTGATTTTGTTGAGTAGGAAAGATATATACGGTGCTTAAGGGCTAAAATATAAGAGAAATTTACTTGCGTAACACACACTAGTCTTAAGTATTTACATATTTCACAACTTAACTTTCATATTTACATAGCACTTTGTTATTTTAAACCTATGCAAGAAAATGTGTATTTCACTTTTAAAAACTTATAATAGTGCTATTTTGATGTGATATTAGAGATTTGAGTGCTTCGTGTGTAAATATGAAAATTTAGGTGTTAGATATGTAAAGACATTAGAATTGTGTGCCATGTATGTAAATGCCCAAAATATAAATATTTCAGGCTTAAAAAAGAGAAACTAGAAAAAGGATTAATGGGACTAACATCATCAGGTACAATATCGAAGAGACTAGTCCTTCGCTTCCTTCTAGTTGCATTAGTTTGGCGTATGAAATATTTCTGAGCATGGCTGGCCACTTGAGTTGGTGTCCTTGATACTACATAGTTTCGTGATATTCCTCGCCAGTCTCCTTTGCCAAGCTTTTGCAAACCGAGTAAGAAGAGCCGGTGCTCAGCTTCCGTCCATGGCACCCCTGCAAAATAATCATAAAACAGAACGAAACCCAAATAACTTTGAACAAGCAGATACAGCTGAAAACAATACGGTTCTAAAAAAGCATGAAATAAACTCATTCTTTTGATATGGCATTGCACTCATAGTTGTTTAGATTTGGAAACTAATCAAAGTAACAAGCAATAATAAACATCTCAATTAAGACAATCAAAATAACATAATTCTGAGTGCTGCTCAAGCAAGTGGGAGCATCTAGACTTGAAAATACATATGAATAAATCCATAGTAAAACACTACCTAGATAATGAAAGGATCTGTTGATTATGATCTTGAATCTTAAAATCAAAATTTCAATCCATCCAATTATGACTAATGACCTCTTAACAATCCAAGTTTTGATGAACAAGTAAAACTATATGCTAAAAAAAATCTAATTTCACCAGAAACACCTACATCTGACCCAAAATTGATCCGA
Organism: Phalaenopsis equestris; assembly: GCF_001263595.1. Classification (NCBI taxonomy): domain Eukaryota; kingdom Viridiplantae; phylum Streptophyta; class Magnoliopsida; order Asparagales; family Orchidaceae; genus Phalaenopsis; species Phalaenopsis equestris. The sequence continues at coordinate 313,165 of NW_018164677.1, forward strand.
CTTAAAACTGCTTGAACTAAAGACGAACCAAAATATTAAACGGGTTAGAAAGTTCAACCCGAACCCCACCAGCCATCAACCCGTTGACCAAAACTTGACCTGTCTAACCCATTGAACATAAGAAATAACAACTACTCAGATCAAATTCAACTCAGTATCGGTTTAATTTCAAGTTTACAGGTTGATTTCAGGTTAGGATGTCAATTTCGGGCTAATTTCGACTTGGCGGTCAACCTAAAACCGACTTGAAAATTTAAACGGGTTAGGATGCCAAATCTGACCATACCCAACTCAGTTTATTCTGGACAGCCTGAACATGAATTTTTGGAATCAAGTTCCAGATAAATTTTTAACACCACAAATACATCCATAAGATACTTTGTTGCTGAAAAAAGAAAAAAAAATTATGAAAGCTGAGAAATTTTGGGGAAAATGGCAACAACATCCAAAAAAAAGAAACAAAAATATAATTTACCACAACAGAATGATCTCTAGTTTTGATTCAAAAACATGGTGAATAGAACAGATTAATAGAAATATCAATATCTTATCGCCTGCATGGAGAACAAAGCATTTAATCATTTATAACATGAGGGAAGCAAACTTAAATAATGCAAAGCAAGTTGGTAAAAGAATCTGAACAAATATACGAGTCATTTGACACTAAAAATAACAAATTATCAATAACCGGTCCTATAAATTTCTCACCCAGGAGCGAAACTTGGATTTTATTAGATTTCCACAAACCTTGGGCAAGGAGCGGGCAGATTAAGATTTTGTTTGGGGCAACTTCAACTTATCCAGCTTATTCAGATAAGCAGCTTATCCTGATAAGTTGTTGATCAACAGTTGATTATTAAGGTTTTGTTTGGGGCAGTTTCAACTTATCCAGCTTATTCAGATAAACAGCTTATCCTGATAAGTTGTTGATCAACAGTTGATCCGGATAAGCTGACTGACTATTTGATTTGTGTTGATGCATTTGGAAAATAGTTGATTTGCAACTATTTTTGAATAAATGACCATTCTGCCCATATGCAGTATTTCTATTAATGATGGATAAATGACCATTATGGATAATCACATAATTTATACAAGTACGAAAATAAATACTCTCTTGATTATTTTAAAATTAAAGTTTGAGTCCTCTATGGGACTATTTCCATCACAATTTAAAGAATTTGTGAACTATTTTAACACTTTTATAAATTATTGAACAAGAACAATGACATATAAATTACTTAATAAAAATAAAATTTTGAAGGTATATTATGAGTGTCGTAGTTCAAAATTTTGAAATTATATCAAATTACATTAAATTTCAAACTATTTTATTATTTTTAGGTGGGGAGAAGCCTCGGGGGCATTTGCATACATACCAACCAATTCTAAGTTATTTGTATATTTAAAATCTTAATTTTACAGATAAATTTTTAACACCCCAAATACATCCATAAGATACTTTGTTGCTAAAAAACGAAAAAAAAAATTATGAAAACTGAGAAATTTTGGGGAATGGCACCAACATCCAAAAAAAAGGAACAAAAATATAATTTACCACAACAGAATGATCTCTTCTTCCCTTTTCTTCTCCTTTTTTTTTTAATTTTCCTGCTCCATCCTTTTCCTCTCCCTGCTCGCTCTGCATAAAGGAAAGGAAAATGGGGAAGCGGAGCCTCAGCGTTATGAAGAAGCGGAGAGCAACAATCTTCTCCAAATCTTCGAGTGAGAGAGGCGAATGACGAATCGGATTGGAGATGAGTGGCATTGCAAATATGGGCAGCGCTGCAGATGGGGAGCTGAAGTTCTCCATCAAGAACCTCAGCGTCGAGAGAGACGAGCTAGAGGAAGCGAAGCGTCAAAATATTCCCTGAAACGCGGCCCGCGGGGTTTTACCCACTGCTTGCGTTTAATGTAAAATCTAAACGGTGTTTTTACGGCCGCTGCTTGAACGCTCGGTCCAAACATTACGGATGCGTTTTCAAAACGCCACCACAGGTGATAAACTGCCCCAAATGCACCCTAAGAGGCTAAGCTTCTGCAAAAGAATATGGTGAGCAAGTTTCAAACTAAACAACTCTTTGCTAAAGTTGCGCAGCTGCAAAAGCAAGTTTCCTTCCTCATCCCTCTCATTAGCACAAAACTAACAAATAACAAAACCAACCGCACTTTGTTCCTCAAAGTACTTAACGAATACTTCATGGGGCAAAGCTATAGCCAGAATTCCCTTGGTAAAGATAGGATAATAAAGATTTTTTTATGAGCTTCATCACTTCACCTAAGATTTTAGATGAGTTTCATCTATTCACCTCTCCATCGACTCATGTTGAGTGCTATAAAATATTAACAATATTTCGCATTAATCCTTTTGCTCTATGTCTACACTACATTATATTTAGTCTCTCTTTAGCTTCCCAGTACCGCCAGATTATTTCTAACGAGTCGCCTTTTTGGTACATCATCTGCACTCAGGCATATAAGCTCGAACAACCTCATATCAATTTTTCAACTATTTTATCTTTAATGGGAACTACTATCATAATCTTGGTAATACAAACATTCTTATTCCATCGGTCCATCCTTTCTAATTAAAACTGCCATAAATACATCTTAACATTTCTGTTATTTTCATATTCAACTTGGTTGCACTAACGTCCTATCAATATGTTGGAATACTGAATACTAATAAAAAAATAAAAAATGTACCCTCTAAATTAATCGAAGGCACTTTAAAGTCAATAAAAAAGATCATCATAAATGACAACCTGACCAATCATTAACTCAAACTAAGGACAAACTTCAGATACAATGAAGCTTCAAAAATGCATCAGCCTATCATGCCATTCGCCATAATAAATAAATAGGCTGCTTTAGCCCTTTTTTTCTCTTCGTGGAGATTGCAAGCTCATCTAGAAGAATATGTACTCTTCCTAAAAAGATATTAAAAAAGAGAAGATGCGGCCACTATCACTAAAATCCTCTCTTCTCTTTACAATTACGCCTCTATAAGAAATTAAAAAAATCTCCAACCTCAAATCAATGACACTGTAATGTTGTAAAACTGTGTTGGATGAAATTGATGCTAGCAATGCATGTGATCCGTCAAGCTTCATACCAAATGCTGGCAATGCTTGTGATCCATCAGTCCAATTGGAAAAACTAGAGAAAGCAAGCATTGCCACTGAAGAAAGATACATCCAACCGGAACCTTGTCAAGGAGCATCAATTGCATTCTTGCTGCCCCTTTGTTGCTGATCCATCCTGTTGCCAACAAATCTCTTTCATTCCTGCGGCAGTATTTCTGCCCCTTCTTGCTACTATTGTGGACCTCTGCTTCCCATCTACTTCTTGATAAAGTTCCTGAAGATCACAAAAGCACAAAGAAGTTGACAACTCTTCTGATAAACACTGAAAAGTAGATCCAGACTAGATATTAAACCACGGTACATGTACATAACTTCCTTTGAATGTAAAATTTGATGTTCTCTCTCAAATTAAGGTGAGATCTTAGGACTTGGTACAGCAAACTTCACATATACGCCAATATGGTTATGTAATCCAGCAAATTGAACTTAGAGCATAGGACGGGCCTCGAAACTTCTTGTACACGAGGAGTGGTCCAAGCAAAATCTTTTATCCCATAGTTCATATTGCTTCTTTCTTATTTCATTACCAAGTGTTTCACAGTGTGTTTTTTCACGCTAGATTGAACTATCCACATGGAAAGTATATTCAATCTCTCTGAACTTATGCAGTTCCTTCAGATACAAAATCCCGCCCAAAAGCTCCTCAACTAAGTTCTTCATCCAACCAGCCAATCCATCAATTGAACAATCCACTTGTTGAATTGATCCATCAAATCTACTCAAGTTGCAGCCAGCCGTGGCCAAAAGCTGACCCCCTTAAACTAAAACACAACTGACTGATTAATCTGCATCTAGCAAGAGCAAAGTACATCTGCGAGGATTAGCACTACTCCAGGAAAATAAGCCCGGCCAACAAGAGCAAGAGCAACCCACTCATCTCAGAGTGGTATGTCCGAACAATTACCTACCCATGATACATAAATATCACGCATCATATTCTGCAGCCATAAGAGTCGTATCACTCCTCATTCGAACCAATATAGAGAACGAGCGACAGACAATGGAAGAGATCGAGAAAAGAAACTACCATGCCTTAGTTGCCGAAGGAAGAAGTTGCAAGATGAAGCGTGTGCCCACTCTGTAGTGTCGAGCAGTAGGAAAGAAGAGGAAAGAGAAGAGGCCGCATCGAGGGCAAACCTGGACCAAGTCGAAGCCGAAGAGGAGAAAGCACGAAGTTGTGCTCGCGTGCATGCAGAGGAAGAGAAGGAAGAAGGAGGCAGTGGCGGTGTGCTCTGGGTTGAGTCGAAGTCAAGGGGGTGCGACCTTCAACGTTGTGCTCGCATAGCAAAGGAAGGAAAGTCAAGTCCTAGTCAAATGGCTTTGGCATTGTGCTTGCTTAGACGAAGAGGAAAGAGGATGTTTGTGAGCCTTGCGTGTAACAAGAAGGCTCCCTGCTACTGCTGAGCTCGCGCAAGGATTAGAGCAGCCGACCAAAAACTTAAGGTAAGTTTAAGATTTTTATTAAGTAAATTAATAAAAAGATTATATATTTATGAGTGTGAATTTACAGTTATTTGAAACAGGCATCGTAAGTGGAAGATTGCAATGCTAAGGAGAAAGAAGTTGAGTCCTGCATGAAATTGGGCTCTATGTGCGAACGGTAAGAAACAAATCTTCTGGGTAATTCATATTTTATGATGTAAATTTCCTGAAATTGAAATTATTGGTTTACTTACTAAATGCTAATGACACATTTAAATTAATCAGAGATAAAAAAGTGGAAGATTAGAGGCTGAATCAATTAAAGTTGTAAAAGAAAAAGAAGAATTCTGTGCAAGGAAGCAAACAAAATTTTTAAGATAAAAAATTGTATAATTACTTATTTGTCATTTTAATTGTATGTCATTAGATAGATTAAGTATTTCTTACAAGAATATGATTCTTATCAAATGATATGCGCATTCATTAATATAGGTGGTTGTCCAACGAAGTTAATGGATGAGAAGCATTTCATAAATCTTTTGTAAGCATTGGTGAGTGATAATTTTGTTTTACGCATTAAATTAATATTAAATTAAATGAACAATCACAATAAATGATCTAAAACAAGTACTTCATTCATGAATTTTCTTTTAAAAGTCTGAAATAGTACAAGGAATTGAAGAAAAATAACAGACTGATAAATGTACATTTTAAATGATTTTAACTTCATATGAAAAATGTTTAAGTCACACAGGATTACCTCCAGATGATACTGGTAGGGGATACGATGTACCCGTGAACGTTAAAGGAAATGGTAAAGGTATGTCTTCAGGTACAATTTGCGGGTACCTTCAGCTACATTTTTTAGGGTTCCTACGGGCATATTTTTAAGGATACATTTAGGTATGATGGTAATCATGTGATGATTATTAAATAGGCTAAATTGATAAATACCTAAAGTAAAAAAACAATAAATAAATTTAAAGTTTTACTGAAATGAACTATATTTTATTTTGATCATTCACGCATAGCATAACATGAGAATTTAATGCATATTAAATTACAATTACTCACCAAGTTATACTTATAGTTGCAATTAATGTCCTCTTTTAGAAGAAGAAAAGTTTTAGGTTGATATTTCTGATATGAGAAATTTGGTTTACAAGAGGACTACAACTAATAGATACTAGTTATGATATGTTTGTAGTTTCCATTTACTATTTCCTTCATTTAGTGTTCAACCCTAGTTTGACATGTGATTTTCAGATTATATTGATATTTTTGGACATTTAATTTTATTGCACTTTAGATTAGTGACTCTTTTTAATATTGAAAGTTTCTGAAACATTTTGTAGAAAATAAAAATGAAATGTTAATGTCTTTTGACCGCAGTTCCCACCTTAGTTAATTCTAAGAAACAAGTCGGGTCATGAAAAAAGTGAAATGTTAATAACTTTTGACCGTAGTTCCCACCCTTACGCAAAGACGTTGGCTCAAGGTCGGTAGGTTGAAATCCTTGCCAGCAAGCAACGAGTTCGATCGATTCTTTCTTCTTTTCTGATCTGATACTCATAATCTTGAGCTCTGATACTAATTTGTTACAATTCGTCGTCAAAATCGAAACGTCTTTCCATTGAAACTTAAGACAAACACAAATTTTATTTTAATAATCTCAATAACTCACACAAACAATAAGCACCTACAATTCGAGAACTTGGTGATCTCTCCCAATTCGTAGAATTCGAGAAAAAAGAAAATTTCTACCAAAACCTAACCCTAAGACTCACAACTCAATCTCATGCATAAAACCTAACCCTAGACATAACAAACCTATTTATACCCAACAATAATAATAATAATAAATAAATAAATTGCCCTTAGGCGTACAAAAGCCAATTTTGCCCTTATGTTAGGCGTCCTTGTAACAGATGTCCTCCTAAACATCTACATGTCTACGAGGGCTTCTGCTAACTCTGAGATGATGGAACCGCTACTTTTCGAGCATTACACTGAAGAACCATACCAACTAGTTTCAACTATAATTGCCCTCAATAACACCAACTCTAATGACCAACTTGTAGGAGAAGCATCCCATGTTTATATATCCATCAAGCGATGCAAAATACAAGAACAATACTCAATTCCTTAAAGAAATATTGTGTAAAATCTAGCCAAAAATGTTGAAGGTTCATTCAATGGATCAATAGAAGGAGTTGATTGACCCATTGAGTACCTTGAGAGCTTTGATGATGCCATGACATGCATCTTTGCCGCTACCCTTAATAACATTATGCGAATAGGGATTGTGAACATTCAAATTCAGCTCTGCAGCATCACATCCTTAAACGGACTACGCCTATAGCCCGTGGTAGAATTTGCTGCTTCCAATGACCACTAAAATTTTCTTATACCCTATTGCATATAAAGCAAAGGGGAAGAGAGACATTCTAAGATTACACCAAGCTTCTTGGGAGTTCACCAACTCGAAGCTGAGGACAACCAAAATGGCCTTCACCCTGGGCCTTCACAGCTTCCTTTTTAAGAACTTGCAAAGAAGAACCCAACCACGCTAGAGGAGATTCTAGAGCAAGCTTCTCATTTCATGGACACGAACCAACAGTTCTCACGGTTCTCCTGTGACCCCAACAAAGAATTAGCAAAGAAAAATAGTCAGACAAACAATGGCAACAGATGAACTTACGCCTAAACATATGCAGTGCAACATGGAGTGATCGCTGATCTTTGACAACATCAGGGACATCACTTTGACAAAATCATGTCATCTAGAAGGTGAGGAGAGTTGCTTCTCTTCAACTCTCAGGGCCCATCCCACCTCTTACAGAATTCTCCATGATGATTAATGAGATCTCTTCACAATTTAGAATAAGGATTATTTTTGTTGGCCAATGCCCCTCCACAACAACTAAAAGAGATGGGAGGACCAACAAAAATTTCTCCATGAAAACAAGAATGACAATGGCACCGCTTACAGCAGTTCTTCAGATGCTCTTAGAAAACGTCCATCTGAAGTAGTTCCTAGCGAGACCAGTGCTTTTGATAGATAGCAAAGAGCAAAGATGATCGGACTAGACAGGAGCACAACCATAGTAGCCACTTGACACCAACTAACTAAATGAAGAATTGTGCATCATTAAACGCTTAGATGTCATCGTAAGATGCATTAGCATAAGAGCTGCTCAAAATGAGAATCTTCATCTATGACATGCCAATAAACTCATCAAGAGATGCTAGATGAAATGGACATGCCGACAATGATTGAAGAATCAAAAACCCCAAAGGTCTTGTAGTAGAAACTAGAAATAATTTTCTTCACCTTGTCTCAAACAGTACACTATACACCATACATATAAAATAGGAATCCCTCTAAATAGGGAAGAACATAAAATAATAAGTACAAATAAAGAAAAAGCCATTATTGGAGTATATTTTGAGATAAGGAAATAAATTCCTTCCTAATACAACTTTTCTACAGGGAAGGAATTTCGCACTCCCCTCAAGTTGAGTTATAGATGTTGTAAAGACCCAGCTTGGTATTCAAATCAGTGAAGTTGACTGAAGGTAGGAATTTAGTGAAGACATCAGCAACTTGACGATGAGTTGGAACGTAGACTAAGTGTATAATGCCACCATTTACCTTTTCAGAGATAAAATTTCTATCAATCTCAATGTGTCTCAATGTGTTTGGTACTATCATGATGCACAAGGTTCTTTGTAATACTAATGACGGCTTAGTTGTCACAGAACATCTTTATGGGATTGAGCGTAACTTTTAAAAGCTCATTTTTTCCACATTCCTTCACAAATTCTCAAAGCAAGCGCTCGATATTCAAATTATGCACAATTTCTAGAGAACAATAATTGATTTTTGCTCCTCCATGTGACAAAAATTTCCCCATATATAAGAATATTACCTAGATGTAGATCTCATGCTCGTTAGTTCACCTGCACAACTAACATCAGTATAAACTTCTACCTCCCTGTTATCTAATTTCTTAACTGATAACACTAGGTCATGTCTCTTCTTAAAAAAATCTTAATATTCCATAAATCATCTCTGAATGTTTTTTATTTGGACTATTCATATGTTTACTCACAATGTTGACAGAATAAAAAATATCAAGTTTAGTGTGTGATAGGTATATAAATATTTCCATCAATATTTGGTATGCACCATTTTTCACTGGAGTTTTTGTCCCCCCTGAATATAACATTTTATTGAAACTAATAGGAGTCTTAACAGGTTTACACCATAACAATCATGTCCATGCACTTTTATTGGGATATCCCATTTTCTTTATTGAATAGAGCCAAATCCATACCCAAAAAATATCTTATAGCTCCTAGATCTTTGATTTCAAATTGAGTAGCAAGAACCTTCTTAATCTTCTCAATTTCTTTTTCATCATCACCTTTCAAGATCATATCATCTACCAAGAAAATCAGTATAGCTTTTCAACCTCCTTGTGTATGTTTTATGAATAGTGTATGATTAGCTTGGCATTGAATATATCCATTAGATTTCATAGTATTCACAAACTTATCAAACCAAACTTGTGGAGATTGTTTGAAGCCATAAAGTGACTTTATTAGTTTACATACCAGATAATTATTTGAGTCATTTTTCAACCCGAACGGGATTCCATATACACAGATTCCATATACAATTCTTCATCTAGTATACATATCTTTAATGACTTGAGTATAAGAAATATTAACACCTTTTTTTCTAGAACTGTCCAAAATCTTCTCTTAGAATTATATCATAAGTCTTTTCTAAATCAATAAAAAAATCATATGTAGATCCTATTTCTTTGTACTTCACCATCAAACCTCTCAAAAAAAAGTATAACTTCCATAGTAAACTTGTTCGGCATGAAACCAAATTAATTTTAAGAAATTTTTGTATCATGCCGTGACATATGTTCAATCACTCTCTCCCGTAACTTTAATGTATGACACATTAATTTAATTCATTTATGATTTGCACACTCTTGTGCATGTCCTTTATTCTTAAAAATAAGAACCAATAGACTCTTTCTCCACTCAACAAAATCTTTTTAATTTTTAAAATAAAGTTAAAAAGTTTGGTAAAACAAAAAAATTCTCAAATCTCCTAAATATTTTCACATTTCTATTAGAAGTACTACTGCTTTTTAACATTTAATTTTCTTTAAAGTCTTCTCAACTTCCATTTTATTAAAGTGAAGGTAAAAAAAAAAAAAAAAAATTATTATCATTTATGATATTAAGCTCACTAAAATTGTTCGTATTTTTATAATTTTCATTAAAAAAAATTATCAAAATATCTCACCCACTTAAGTTGAATATCCTCATCTAAGAAAAATATTTTTTTTTGAATTTCTTCATTCATACAACTTACTTGAACTAACTCTTTATTTTTCTTATCTCTTTGTTTAACTAATTTATATATATACCTTTTATCATCTTTAATATCTAATATATTATAAAGGCCACCTTATACTTTTTTTTCTATTTCTCCAAAGTTGTCTATCTAAACCAATTTTTAAAACAAAATTTTCTATTTTTATAAAGGGATAATTACATACAAAACACCCGAAACATTGATATTTATAAATTAACCATCAAGGTGATTTTTTTTTAAACTGAACCGATGTATATGTGCGTGTCACGATCAATCTATCGGATATTTGATAAAAATGAAAAACATGGGTTGGGGGTTACCATGAATTTTGATATTTGAGTGATAATTTGAGAAATGGATGAAAGAAGTTGTTGATTTGTAAATAGCAAGTTTCGGGTGGTTTGTATGTAATTGCCCCATTTATATTTTCTCACACTAATATTTCACCACAAACTATTTTTTTTCACAATTTCTTTCTTTTGATTAGCAAAACATGTCTTTTATAACTTGCTTAATAGTATTTGAATTTCTATCATTCATAATATCAGCTTCTTCATGAACATCTCAAGTCTTACAATTCTAAAATTTATTAATAAAAAAAATATTTGTTTTTTAAGTATCTCTATCTAATTTTATGATAATATTTTATTGTACTTTTCATCTTCAAATCCTTCATCTTGTAATTCAAAACTAGTAATTGCTATTGAGTACTCAAATTTTTATTTGAAATGACCTTAAAACCTTTACAAACTTAATGATATATTTTTCTCATAAAAAAATAATCAATTTTTATTTTATTAAATTCATTCTTATAAGTGATAACATGCTCATCTCTTTTCTCAAATAAAATATTAACAATAATAAAGTTATAAGCTAAAGCAAAATCTAATATGACTCTACATTCTTTATTAATCACTTCAAAATCATAGCCACATGAATATTACTAAAATTTTCAACCACTCTTCCAACTTGTTTATTTAAATATTCTCAAAAAAAAAATTCTTTCATCAAGAGGTATTCATTATATTGATACTTCTAAGTCAATCCAAAATTTTTCTTTTGAACATATGTCTAAATCTACTTGGAGAACATAAGTACTTATCACATTAAAAAACTTTGTATATGATAATCTTTACACTTATAATTATATTTTTAATTCTATTAATTTTTATAATATTATCTTTTAAAATCTTATTTATAATTACACATACATCATTTCTAATATGACTTCTACCTGAATACTAACGTTTAAAATCGAAGTTATCAATCTCCTTAATTTTTTTTCCAACTCATTTAGTTACTTAAATATATAACATATTTATCTTCCTATGAACTATAATATGCAATTCCATTAATTTACCTGTACAAGTGTCTTTATTCTACGTTCTTATCCTAATATTAATTTCATACATTTAACTTCTTTGCTCACATTTGTCCATAATGTAGGAACACTTGCTTATTTAACACTACACCCGGGTTTTAGTTTAATAACCCTTACACACTACTATTATCAGATCTACCCGAGTGCCAGTTTAATAACCCTTACACACTACTATTATCAGATCCAAAGTTTTGAATGCGAAAAAGTTGAGGATTGTGTCAGGTAGCGACAGCAAACGTAAAATATTTTGTTAAAAAACTATGACAAAAATCATTTAAATTATTGTGCAATCTACTAATTTTCCTTTAACTCTTGCATGAACTAAATTGATAGATGGTCAAATATGATTTGTGTATGCAAGCATGAATTATAACTAACATAGAATTTTGGTCAAAATAATTATTATTGGTTTCATTTTCCTAATAGTTTCACCTTTGCATTTATTAAACTAAATCATGAATACAATTACTTCTAAAAAAAATGGCATCTCAGGAAGCAACTCTTCAATATAGGTATTATGATAATCATGATAATCATAATGCTCCCAAAAATATTGATAATGATATATACATTTAATGAAGACAAGAACAAATAGCTTCTGTAACATAGTTAAATAAATTAGAAAATCTCTTTGATCAACATTGAATGTCTAATCAACAATGGATTTAAAAATTTGATATTAGTTGACAAAAAAGTGATATTAAAGGGTATAATCAACTACAAATACTACATAGAATAAAATGAACTACATCCTCAAGGATGATAGTGTCTTCCATCTGCCACTTGAACATGAAAATTGACTGGTAAGAATCTCAAGGGAACTATAAGAAATCTCCAAACCATTTTGATCTTTTTTCCACATGCTAAAAAGATATAGAAAAAAAAAATCAATTGTAGTATTTCAAATGATGTTGATCCACCAAGAAATCCTAGTAATTAAAAACCTATATACAAACAAGAACATGAAATTGAAGTCATGCTTGAAACACAATCCAACCTTGAACATACATTGGAGCTAAAGCAAGAATCTAAATATATATGGCAGTAATTCTAGCATTGATTTTGCATTTGAGTCAATTCCATGAGATAATAATAATAAGAATTTCTCAAGTATGCTGAATTGCACAGACAAATTTACAATCTATATATAGAACAAATTTTAGACTTCATTCAATCACATGAGCATGGATCATATTGTGTTGCATACATTGTTGATCACAATCATAACTTACATGATGGCTATATAAATACTTCAGAAATAAATGATGAAAATTTGATAATTGTTCATCAAAATACTTGGTATTATAATATGGCATAATATGACAGTCCAGATTTTTTCTGCTTGCTTGTTGCACTCCACTAATAAAACCACCAATGATTAACAACTCATGTGGCATTATTCATAGCCTTCAAAAGAGATGACGGGGATTCAAATCCCTTCAAAAGAAAAAAAAAACAATACACCAATAATAAACTACCAACCAAATCCGATGAGATTTACAATCATATTAAAAAGTATAGGGTTTGTCTGGGGTGGTTGTAGCTTTTTGAAAAGAGGTTGTAAAGTTGTGGTGGAGAAAATAACTTCTCAAAAGACCGCTATGAGAATTATAAATTTTTTTTTCAAAAAAAAAAAACCATACAGTAGCTTTCTTACAACTACAACACTTTAATAAGTAGGTTAGAAAAAAACAGTTTTCCACTACAAAAATTTCTAGAAAGTTATTCCCCAAACAAAATTGCGGTGGAGGTCTGAAACATAAAATAGACAAAAAATTATCCCAAACAGAACCTTAGTCATAATTCTTATGCATTCAAATCAATCCAACCACTGTAGAAATCTCTTGATTTATCAAGGTGCAATCAAAACACCTATTATATTTTAGGTTTTTCTTCGGTCAAAATTGTCGCTTCCACTTGTATGTTTATGTACATCCTACTATCAAATTGTGACAAATAAGAATTCTTGTGGGTCATATGGCATTCAAAAATATCCAATATGTTGGCTAAAGCATCTAGTATCAAATGATACATGGACGGCACATTAAGGGCAAATTCATTTGCCTTTTAAGTTTTCAAGAGTACTAAGATTTTAACTCTCCAAATGAAAATTCTTGACTCAAGGGAGTTGATGGAGCTTACCAGGCCATTTACCGCCCCACCAGTTATAAAAGTAAATCAATATATAAAAAGGAAATTTTTGGGGAAGCCCCTATGGTGAAAAAAAAATCAAAATTACCTCAAGAAAATTGGGGGAGGCATCATGCCAGAGGTAAAGAGACCACTCTGGGGTGCATGAGCCGCATGCCACGCATCTTGTATGCCCAATTGATAAGGCATAAAGCCCAAAAGGCAAGTTAACATAAATTATTTAAAAATTACACAATAGTATGTTATAATTAATCTTTTTATTTGTTTAATTAAAAAATTACTAATGATATCATTGGCTTTAATTTTTGCATAAATGATTAAGCTCCCCTTTTTCAACAAAGCAAAAAGCATACAAGACATCATGTGCCCATTTGTATCCCTCAAATAAGCAACAAAATTAACGGAAAACATGTGATAATTATAGTAGAAGATGAGAATTATGATGAGGTGAAAATTGTTCCCAAAATTAAATTTGAAGCCCCAAAACCTGAACTTACATCTGATTTGTGAATCTTGATTAGAGAAAGGTTGGAAATTAAAGGACTTAAGAAGTGCATAATTAGTTATCTTGTCTCATTTTGCTGTCTAATTTAGTTTGACTTACATGATTGTGTCAATTGAAGTTTGAATATAAACTATGTGTAATGTCTTTACAATTTATTTTGATGTTTCCCATATAATTGATATATTAATCAAATTTTCCTATTTATCAATGATTAAAAATAATAAATTTATGTGCTTGCCCTCAAACCTTCAAAATTACACCTTGCCATACATCCTTCCCTTTTAAAACATTGCAGCAGATTAAGCACTGAATTGTTCTAATAATGCTTTGACTTTTCTTTCTTTATTTAGAGAAAGAAACTCATTTGTCAATATTCAATAAATATAAGGCTACAAAGCAATATTCTAAGTCATGTCATTCCTATAAATAGCCATTTAATCATGTGTTAAACTTGATTGTTAAACGAGATTAACAATTTCTTGCTCTAGCAAACCCCAGACAACAATAATGTGACCCGTCTAGAAATGGTGAGAAGTCATCTCTTCACTAATGAGTAAGGAGCCAATAGAGACCACTTGAAGCCTTGCTAGGTAAAAACTTCCTTTTGTTATAGCTGTTTCGACATTCCTACATTATCAAAACTATTAAAAGCATTCCTAAGACCTATCAATTCCCCAATGCTGCAGCTCAACTACAATGTTTTGCTTATCTTCACTAATGAGTAAGGAGCCATTAGAGACCACTTGAAGCCTTGCTAGGTAAAAATTCCTTTTGTTATAGCTGTTTCAACATTCCTACATTATCAAAACTATCAAAAGCATTCCTAAGACCTATCAATCCCCAATGCTGCAGCTCAACTACAATGTTTTGCTTTTCATTTTAATGAGGGTCATGTTTTTGCAATTCAGATTTGTCAGCCCTTGGCATAGAAATGTCCTAGTCAACTTCCTATGATGGTTTCTATAAGCATTCCAATAAAAAACATGAATATGAAAATGGATATAATAGTTTTAGTCAGTCAAACACCTTAGATGGAAATCCTCTTATTCAAAAAAGAATTAATTTATTCTTTTGAAATGTTAAGGCTTCTGAAAATCCAACCAAATTTAAAGCATTTTCCCTTCGTTACTAGTTCCCTTTAAAGGGCAGCATGCTTGAGCTGCTTCGTTCAACTACTAAAGTAAAACAGGACAAATAAGGAAGATATATAATGTCAAACGAAAACTGAATTACTAGGTTTTTTATTGTAATCATACACGAAAGTGATAGAGAAGTTGCCATTTTCTAATCAGTCCATCGGGAAATTGAGACAGTTCATATAGCTGTTTTTATTATTATTATTATTATTATTATTTTTAATCATATGTAGTTTTCTATCAAACAAAAGAAATTGAGCCTTTAAAGAGAAAATTCCATCAAACTCTATCTGCCACTTATTTAATAAAAAACAGAGTATTAAATCAGCATATACCTAAAAGTCGAAGGGATTTTTTTTTTTTGTCACAAAAGAAGACGATCACCCAAAAACAATCCAGAAAATGACTACCATAAACCATTCACCTAACCTCTCTTTCTTTCACGGCAGCTAGAAGATGACCCCTGAACAAAATCCTCCGACGCGTACCCATCAGCCGCTGCTCCAGCGACCTCCGGCCCATCGGCAGGGGGCCCCCCGCCGCTGGGTCCACCAAAAAGCCAGCGATAGATTTCCCATGCTCGCGCTCTTCCTAATGAACCCATCCGTAAGCCGTACGCCGAAGAGCTTCACTCCGCGATTCGGACACGTGCGAGAGTTATGCCCGTTGTGGCTGCAATGCGAGCACTTCCTCGTCATCTTCCTCGCCCCCCCACCGATCCCTGGCCTGATCGGTTCATTAGGGTTCCGATTAGAGTGGGGTGTGAGTTTGGAACCAGACAAAGATTAGGGTCTGGTTAGCTTTGGCAGGATAGAGAGGACACCACGTCGGTGGCAATGGGAGCTCGCCGCGCTGCTTTGCTCTGCTTCGCGGTCTGGGCAAAGTAGCAGATAATGAGATAAATACAGTGACGACAAAAGTCGAAAGTTGAAATCCGATATCTTTTATCTTGTCACCTCGTGACCCGAAATATCGCACGTTCGTGGCAATTTCAAACATTATTAATATATATGCCCCTAAAGAAGAAGCAAGACAACATAAGGAACCAAACGTCCGATTCATGAAATTTTAAGACACAATGGGAGCTAAAGCAACACAAGGAAAATATAATACTTTCGCCACATAGAAAGCGTGGAAAAGGAATTAAATCAAGCACACATATCAATGAACCAAAAATCACAAATAAATAAATAAATATATATATATATATTAAACATCTATATTTAGTCAAGAGATTATGATTTATATATGAACTTTAGATTAAATTTGTTGAAATTTTTAAATAAGATTTATTAGCTTTTAAGACAATTATCTTGTTTATTGATGGACATGAATTTTTTAATTTATTAAAACTAAATTTAAATAATTTTATAAGGTCATTAAAGTTTAAAAAAAAAAAAAACGGCAAATATTCTCATAGAAATAGATTTTTTAAAGAGCTTCTCCTAAAATTTTGATAAATTTAAATGTATGCCATCTAACTCTTCTGTATTATATATCACCTAAACTTAATTTTTTTTGGTATTTTCACAATTGCACCATACAAATCTTTTATATTAGATTAAAAATATCACTATTTCAACTTTTTAAATAGAAAGTCATAAAAGAATATATAAATACATAGAAATTAGGTGGTGTCTCATTAGGCTAAATTTTTAAAATGATTTTTTTAAAAAAAAAATTATTATTTTAAATCGATACTTTAATAAATAATTTTTTTTAAAATCGTCAAAGTCGCCCACCGATAGGGCTGTAAAAAAAACTCGTTGTTCGCGAATAGTTCGTCTTCGGTTCGTCGAATCTGTGTTCAATTCGTTCGATAAGTAAACGAGACGAATGTGAACAATTTTTTTTTCGTTCGACTAGTTAAACGAACAAAACACGAACAGTAATACGTTCATTCGTGTTCGAATCATTATTGTTCGAAATATTAAATAATTTAAACTAATTATATATATATAATTTATGATATTTGAAAAAATTAAATTTAATAAATTATAATATATAATAAATTAATAATAATACCATATTAATATACTATATTAGTAATATACTAATATAAATATTATATAATTATATAATATAAGATACATATTTAATATAATATAATATATGTTAAAAAAAACACTACCTCTCTCAACTTCCTTTCCTATTCTCTTGAGGTTCCTAAAATCTTCCTGCGATTTCGAACATGTCTTGTGCATATGCCTCTCATGCAGGTCTTGTTGCTGGAGCAGCAAGCCAACGCGTTGTTTCGGCGGCGGAGAACACTTTAGCCATCGATCGTAGACGTAGCCGGCCTGCTCTTTCTTTTCCAGATCCTCATACGCCACTTTCAACTAGTTAACACTGCTCGCATTGCTAACTTCAGGTTCCTCTCCGTCGACATTTACCTCGTTGGCCGAAAGTCGCCCGTGAACCAGGGGCACCGATAACTTGAGTTTTCTCTCTTTTGCGATATAAATATGGATTTAATAGTTTTGATTCTCACGACCCCGGATTTACTGGATTTCATAAATCCTACTTAACGAAATTAACGATGCAGCCAGTCACCGCCTTAAAGAGGGGTCAGGGCAATGAAGGGAAAAACTGACATTTCCAGAGAAGAAGAAGACTAAATTGCTCTTCCATATAACTAAAAACTTGAATTTGAGGGGGAGGAATTGCCCTCCTGAATCCTACCTGAGTTTACCCCTACCTTAAGATACTTCTTTTCCTCTAACACTTAATGTGGCGTCTATGTGCATGATTTTCTTCATGGCCTTGTACTTATTGACCATATTTGATAAATCGCTAGCGAGAGTGATAAAGAAGACCACAAGTATACAACATGCTCGAACATGAATTCAAAGTTTTGCTCTTTAATTTTTTTTATACGATATTCTTTTCAAACAAAAAAAATTCCTCTCTGCATCCTACTAAAAAAAAAACAGCGAGAGTGATAAAGAAGACCACAAGTATAAAACATGTTCGAACATGAATTCAAAAGTTTTGCTCTTTAATATTTTTTATACGATATTCTTTTCAAACAAAAAAATTCCTCTCTGCATCCTACTAAAAAAAAAAATTGAATTGCTTAAATAGCTAATTTTTGGAAATATTTAAATGCCACTCTACTTATCATGCACATTAATTAAATTTGGTTAGAATAAACAACTCATGCAGGGAAAGAAAGGTGGTGATTTATATTTTTACGACTATTTTGTATTTTGATATCCAACTAAATATATTTGGGATATTTTCTAATTTTTTTCAAAGAATTTTAGTAAAAAATTATGGAGAAATTATTCCATACGGACACCGCATGCAGAGATGCATGCGGTGTCCGATCTCCACCGTCGATCAATCGTCGATCAACGCAATCAAAATTTAAAAAAAAAAAAATTTGAAAGTGAAGCCCACCGAAATACATCTTTGCGAAGATCGGACACCGCATACATCTCTGAAGCATGCGGTATCCGTATCAAATATTTTTTTCAAAACTATGTCAAAAATTTTCTATATTACTACTAAAAACAGCTTATTATAATAATAATAATAATAATAATAATGATAATAATAATAATAATAATAATAATAACAATAATAATAATAATAATCATCATCTTTAAATTTCGATACCACATTATAAAACTTTTTTTTGTAAATTTATAGAATTCATATCACATTTTATATATCGTTGTAACTTTTTTTCATTCTCATGAAAAGAAGACTTTCCCTATAATTATATTTTTTATGATTAAATAAACTAAATTGGCATTCAAATGTCCACCTCCTAAACTTCATCTATGTTTCAAATTATATTTTTCAAATTATTTATTTTGCTTCAAAAATTTAATTGGGCACATTGATTATGCTCTTCCATCTATTTTCCTTGTCCTCTTACAATTCTACTCAGCTTTCGAAGGTTCTTAGAATTCTTCAAATCAGTTGGAACTCTATTTCCGTAAAATATATATTTTTTTAGATATTTTATTTTTTCATATATTTTTTAAAACTGGAATTAAAGTTTATGAATATTTACTGAATTGAGATAAGCATTAGAAAATTTTAGTCACCATAAATAATTTTGTAGCACGCATAATAAATTCGTTGATAACAATTTTATTATCGGATCTCAAGTCTCGAATGCAAAAAAGTTAAAGGTTATGTTAGGTAGTCAACAGTATGTGCAAATTTTTCTCGAAAAATCATGACATGAATCTTTTAAATTAGTGTGTAATTGTTAGGGTGTCCCCTGAAAGTGATGTGATGTGTAGACTGAGAGTCTGTTTGGGGTAGCTGCAGCTTATTTAATAATTTGCTGATAAACTGGTTAAAAAAAATCTGTTGATAAACTAGGTGCGGTGGCTATTACAAATTTTTATTTTTTTAGAAAAGTCAGACCGTAGCCAGAAAGTTGCCACCGTAAAAATGTTGTTTTCAACGTTTTCAAAATACATAAGTTACCAAAAAGCGGTTTACCCAAACAAACCTGATGCATTTTCGAAACACAACCGCACCAATAAGCTGCCCCAAACGGGACCTGAATATAGTGAAAAATATGCAAAGGTCGCTACACCGAGGCCCATGTGTAGTGTCAAAATAAAAAATGGTTTCGACATTATGCACGGATCATGCGGACAAAAAAATTAGTTCATGAAACTAATATCATGATAGAACATAGGAATATAGTTACTTTCACAGGTAAATTAATATAATTAGTTAATATTATGATTCATAAGAAAATAAATATCTTATGCATTCATGAACCTAATTGGGTTAAGGAAAATGATTAGGAGATTGATATCTTAGGTTTTAACATCGGTATTCATGCAACAGTCGCACTAGAAATAGCGAAGCTGTAATTATAGAAAAGAGCATGAAAAATAATGTTAGGAAGATTAATAGAATTGGAAATAGAATTATAGCCTTAAAAGATTATTATTGATACTAGGATTTTTAATATTATATATGTTTATGTTTCTCAAGTAGGTTTAGATATAAGTTTTAAAAAAATTTATATGAGTAAGAAGAATAAATATAAATGATATTAAAAATGGCGGAAAATATCTTATGAGTAATTCCAAAATGAATATAAGTTAGCCCATAGGGAGTCTAATAAAATCGTTTGTGACTTTAAGAATCGTACTTTTAGTGGTCTTTATAATAAAATAGACACTAAAAATGGTAAGAGAATATACGTATAAAGTAGTCAAACAAAGAGAAAAGAAAATTAAAGATATAATTCAAGTAAAGTATCAAAAATGAATATCAAAAAGTGATTTTCTTAGAGGACGATATTCAAGATAGGTGGGCAAGATATTTTGATACACTATTCAATGAACTTTTTGAAAATAAGTTCGATCTTAGTTATCGTAATATTGTTAATAAGAATTTTTTTTTTGTTTCCACAGTCGCATTGATAAAAAGGAAGTTGAGATGGATTTAAAGAGAACTACAAGTGAAAAATCAGTAGGACTTGACGTCCTAATTAAAGTGTGGAAATACTTAGGATCAAATTTGGGAGTTCCTTGGTTTACTAAATTCTTTAATATTTTTTTAAAAACTAAAAAGATGCCTAAAACGTGGAGGAAAAGTATTTTGGTTCCCAATTTTAAGAATAAAGTGGATGCACAAGAGTGTGCAAATTATAGAGGAATTAAGTTAATATGTTATACATTAAAATTATTATACATTAAAATTATGGGTAAAATTATGGGAGAGAGTAATTGAACATATGTTAAGATGTGATACAAATATTTTTCATAATCAGTCCACTATGACAATTATACATTTATTGAGAGGTATGGTGGAGAAGTAAGAGAGATTAAGAAGGATCTACATATATGATTTTTAATGACTTAGAAAAACCTTATGATAAGGTTCCAAGAGAAGTTCTTTGGAGAATACTAGAAAAGAAAGGTATTGATATGTGGCCAAGGAAAAATTTGTTGAGATTTTCATGCCTATTTTATATTATTATTGATGATATTGCACTTTAAAGAATGATATTTTTGATATTTTGTTGCAGATATGTTGAATTATGGTCATTGGAGCAAAAATATGCAAAAAGGAGCGAATTTAGAGCAAAAAAGACCAAAATGTGCAGAATTGAACTAGGGCGCCGACGGAGCCATCGACCCCACCGCGCGGGTTTTTCTGAGAGTTCAAAATCAAATATTCTAGAAGGCCGCCGACAGCACCATTGAGGCCACCGACGGCAAGAACGACGATTCTCCTAACAGATGTATTGAATGTGAACGATTTTTGAAAGGACGCTTAGGTAACTCTTAGAAAACTCTTCTACAACTTTAAGAGAAACATTTGTGCCGGAAAAAAAAGCAGAGCCCCATGGTGGTGCCCGCTGAGTTTTTATTGTTTGTAGAATTTAGAGTTAGTATTGTGATGAATTCTTCGAGAGATTGTAAGAGTGGAGGGAAAGTGAGAGATTTCTTCCTCCTTGCCGCTTCAAAGAAGAATTCTGTGTGTTGTAAAGAAAAGAAGAGATTCAGAGGAACTTTGAGGAGTTTTCTTGTGTAGGAATTAAAGATAAGTGGTATTTACTTATTGAAGTTTGTATGACTTTGCTTTTATATATAAGTTCTAAGTTTTGTCGTATATTCTCCATGAGTTCTGAGTAGTTTTCTCTGTCTTTCTCCTTGTCTTGAGATTTTGTGAAATGGTGATTTGAATTGGTTGACCCATGAGAATGTTAAAGAAGTTGTGAAGATCTTTTTTACTTCGATCTTAATTTACTTTTAATCTGGCCAATTGATTTGTTAAAATATGTTGAGTTTTACAACTAAAATAAATATTACATCGAAGATTTAGGGAGGTTAAAGTCCTTGAAAATTGGGTGCAAATAAATCGGGAAATAAAATTATCGGACGTAGAATTAGAGATTTTAGAATGATAGACTAAAATCCTCAATTCTGTCCTATCGTTTGGGTGCTGAAATGTAGATGTTAGCCCTCAGGCGAGGGGAACGTGGGAGCTCCGAAGTGAGAGCCGGTATCCT
>NW_018164677.1:335639-344861 GCF_001263595.1 Phalaenopsis equestris
ACTTTGCAATTATTGAATATTTTATACACATTTTTATCAAATCTATAACCGTTGTCAAGTTTTGGCGCCATTGCTGGGGACTTAAATATTCTAGCAACAATATCAAATTCTTGTATTTTTAAGCATATATAAAGTCGTTGTCAATATGATGACTTACATTCAAGTCAGTAAGGATATCTATAATAGAATTGTTACTTGTGTTTGAGCAAAAGAAGGATTGATCAAGTATTTTTCTATTTTAGTTAGATTAAATCAGGGATCGACTTTAAGCCTATATTTTTTTGTTTTAGTTATGGATGCTCTTATTGTATATTTATAGGAAAATGTTCCATAGTGTATGTTTTTCATTGATGATATGCTTTTTATGGATGAGACCAAAGAAAGAGTTCATGAAAAAAAATGAATTATGGAGTTCTACATTAGGTCCTAAATGCCTTCGTTTGAGTAGATCTAAAACTGACAGTATTGAATATAATTTTAGTTGAATTAGATTTAGCGGCATAGTTGTAACTGTGGGTGATCAAATCATTAAAAGTGTGAATGTTTCAAATACCTCAGGTCTTTTGTTCAAAGTGATGGTGGTATAGTTGGATATGTTGTTAGTAGAATTAAAGTTGGTTTGTTGAAGTGGAGGAATGCATCGGGTCTATTGTGTGAAGGAAAAGTACCACTTGATGGTGGTCAGACCTACAATGCTCTATGACGTAGAATGTTATCATTTAAAAGAGAAACATAAAACAAAGTTAAATGCAGTAGAGATGAGAATGCTTAGTGGATGAATGACTTGACACTTAGACAAAATGTGAAATGAATATATTCGTCATAGGGTTGGTGTAGCGTTAATGGTAGGTAAGACTAGAGAGAGTCTTCTTAGATGGTTTGGTCACATTAAACTTCGACCATATGATGATCGAGTTCGAAGAATAAGTGTTTTAGATTTGACTTATATTAAGAAAGATAGAGGTAGACCTAAAAAAACTTTGGCATATTGTATAAAAATGATCTTAATCTATAAGAATTAAATGAAAATATGACACTTAATAATATGCAATGGAGAAAAATGATTCATGTAGCCGATCCCACTTAGTGTGATAAAGGCTTCATTTTGTTGTTGTTGTTTGCACTCATAATAAATACAGTAATGTGGCATGAACATACAACAAATTTTCTTTTTGTGTTATACAAATCACTCATTAAAATGTGATTTTTAATCTTTTAAATTATTTTATATGTTCATATCCGTTATTATTTTTTAACTAGACACAATATTTGTTTTGTTTCTTATATCATTTTTCAATTTTTTTGTTATATGTATAAATTAATATTTATTTATTATGAAGAAAACATTAGAAACAACACACACACACACAAATATATATATATATATATATATATATATATATATATAATAGGACACGACACGTCATAGACATACTTTCACATTTAATAAATTACTAGTATAAATTATATATATTATCATTATTTATAATAAAGACATCACAAAATAAAGTATGCAAGAATAAAATTTAGCTTAATAAATTTAATTTGCATTATGAAACCTTATGCTTACAAAATCAACCATATTTCAAAATTATACATATTATATGTTTAAGAAAACTTCCTTCAACTTACATACTAAAATTTAAAATTACCTACAATTACACCTTACTCAATTATTTAAGTTTAAATTTAACTTTTAAAATTATAAAAAGTATAGATGTATAACTATTAACTCATTAAAGAGCAAAAGAAAAATAAAATTATAACTTACAAATCTATAGCAGTTATAACTCCAGTTGGTTCTAAGAAAAAAAAAAGGCTTCAACATAAGAGTTACAGGGTTCGGCTTTGGCTTTGACATAGGACATTTGGATCGACTTCAATGAATAGATTCGACTCTTACTTAGGTCACGACAAAGAAGCTTACAACTTCAACTTCAGTAGGTGTCGGTTCGACTTCGACAAACAAAGGGAACTCCAACACTGGCTTCAAAGAATCAAGATGGACCTTTGATGTCCGACTTCAACAAAGAAAAAGGAAACTGCCAATGCTGGATTCAACGAATGTTTTATGCATCTTTGATGCTAACGACCTTGCTTCAACGAATGTTGAAGAAAGCATCAACACAACAACAGAGGAGACGATTTGACTATGAGTTATAATTAGAGTTATGCGTCTATTTATAATTTTCTACTCTTGTGTCTTAGTTTTTCCTAAATTGTGTCTTCTAAACATTGGGATGGACCTCAAACATGTCTAATGTCATGAGTATGCCTACTTAATGTCAGATTCTTCTGGGAAATGTTGAATCTTTGCAGATCCTAGTTTTGTGCCCCGAACACGTACCAGAGGTCTTAGATGGGTGTCTTGAGCTACGAGACGCTATGAATGAGCAGCGGATCATTCCGAGCCAGTCGAGCATACACCCTATACATGTGACACCAAACATTGGTGACAACAATAAGAAATTTCCTTAAGACTTATATGTTTAAAGGTGAAGCCTTATAAATCACTTGTTCTCAAATAAAACCATGTTCATTTACATGCTAGACGTGTAAACATATACAAGTCTTATTTTAGTGGAGGTCTATATATATATATATATATATATTTGTGCGTGTCGTGTATATGTTTAGGTTTTCTTTTGAAATTTTTTGTTTAAATTTTTATTTTGAAAAGTTTTGAAAATTTATTTTTGGAAGTTTTGAAAAGTTTTTTTTTTTTTTACTTTTTATTTTTAAAAGTTTTGAAATGTTTTTTTAAAAATTTTGTATGAGTTTTTTTTTTTTTTGAAAAAAATTAGAAAAATATTATCTTTTTTTGAAAATATTTACTTTTATTTAAGTTCAAATAGATTATTTTTATTCCTTGACAGACTTACTCCACTTTAAAAATTTAAGGTTAATTAACTCAAACTTTATGAAAATAAGTTTATGAAGATACTTTAAAATTGAAATACAATTAAGCTTACATAAAATTGTTCTACTTTTCAGTGCTCGATTGTAAAATCGAAAAAATTAGAATTCCATTTCAACGAAATTATACCATTATCACCAGAATTAAAGTTATGAAAGCTATACTCATTCTGGAAACTCTTAAAATTATTGTAGGTCGCAGTATAAAAAGTAGAAGAAATAAAGAGTTTAACTTCAAAAAAACATAAGAAGTCAAACTTATTTTCCTTAAAAATATACCTACAATTTGCAATACAGGCCTCACTATTATGCTCTTACACATTCCAAGTAAGTTATTTATGAAAATACAAAAGAAAATAATTTATGAATAATAATTTTCCCTTTTAGATTGTCCTTTTATTAAATTTAGAAGAATTAGGAAGAGAAGTGGAAGGCAAAACGTTCTTAATTCCATAAACTATCTATGAAGGCAAATTATTTGTTACCAAATTTATAAGTCTATCTCAACTATTTTTTGATAACAAGAATCATTACCATTAACAATAGATGTCACAATACGAATAGAATAATGAGGCATAACAACATCAATATTACCACGAGCTAAATCAATATTACTAGAAAAAACTAAACATTTAAATTCAAATCTGGTGCTTAAGTAACAACAATAAGAGGATTAATAGAAGAATCAACAACAGACAATAAATTAGAGGTAACACCTAACATAACAACAGAGGTAGGAGGTTTACATATACTTCTTTGAGATCACTGACCATCGTTAAATATGCTTCTACTTGTACCACAAAAATTGGGATAATCACAGGGAGATTGTTTTTTGAAATTTTCGACAAGATGTGGGGTAATGGCAAAGGTTGAACAAGATTTATAGGGAGCCGGCTTTCATTCATAAGTAAAAGGTAAAATAACTTCATTCCATTTAATATCTAAGGTAACAAAATCATGCAGAATACTATCAATATAGATTTCAATATTAATTCCAACAAAAGTTAATCAGGAGCATTTTGCTTAACATCTAAAATTGTCAAAATCTAATAAATCAGAATTCCATTTCAACCAAATTATAACATTATCACTAGAAATAAAGTTATGAATGCTATATTTATTATGAAGACTCTTAAAATTATTGCAGGCAATAGGATCAAAAATAGAAGAAATAGAGAGTTTAATCTCAAAAAAGCATAAGAAGTCAAACTTATTTTATGTAAAAAATTACCTATAATTTGCGATACATGCTTCATTATTAAGCACTTACACATTCCAAGCAAGTTATTTATGAAAATTCATAAGAAAATAATTGAAGGATAAAAATTTACCCTTTTGGATTGACCTTTTTTTAACTTCAGAAGAATTAGGAAGAGAAGTGGAGGACAAAGCGTTCTAAGCACCAGAAACTATCTATGAAGGTAAATTATTTGTAACCAAATTTACCGGTCTATCTCAAATATTTTTTGAGAGCAATAATCATTATCATTAACAATAGATGTCACAATACTAGTAGAATAATTAGACATAACAACATCAATTTTACTACGAGCTAAATCCATATTGCTAGAAGAAACCTGAACATTTAAATTCAAATCAAGTGTCAAAGTAACAACAATATGAGGACTAATAGAAGAAACAACAATAATCAATAAATTAGAGGTAACAAATAACATAACTATAGAGGTAGGAGGTTTACTCATACTTCTTTGAGATCACTGGTCATCATTAAATATGCTTCTACTTGTACCAAAAAAAATAAGGGATAATCACATAAAGATTGTTTTTAGAAATTTTTCAACAAGACGCGGGACCATGAGCAAAGGTTGAACATGATTTATAGGGAGACAACTTCCATTCATAAATAACAGGTAAAAAAACTTCATTCCCTTTAAAATCCAACGCAATAAAATCAGGGAGAATATAATCAAATGATATTTGAATAATAATTCCAACAAACAGGAGCATTTTTTTTAAAATCTAAAAAATCATAATTTCATTTCAACTAAATCATACCATTATAAAGTTAAAGTTATGAAAGCTATATTCATTCAGAAAACTCTTAAATTATTGTAGCCAGTAGGATCAAAAATAGAATAAATAAAGACTTTAGTCTCAAAAAAGCATAAGATATCAAACTTATTTTCTTTAAAAATATACCTACAATTTGCAATACAGGCTTCAATATTAAGCTCTTACACATTCCAAGCAAGTTATTTATAAAAATGCATAATAAAATAATTTATGAATAAGAATTTACCCTTTTAGATTGACCTTTGTTTAACTTTAGAAAAATTACGAAGAGAAGTGGAGGGCAAAGCGTTCTTAACACCAGAAAATAACTATCAATGCAAAATATTTACAACCAAATTTATATGTCTATCTCAACTATTTTTTGAGAGCAAGTATCAGTACCATTAACAGTAGATGTTACAATACCAGTATAATAATTAGATATAGCAACATCAACATTACTACGAGCTAAATCAATATTACTAGAAGAAACCTTAACATTTAAATTCAAATCAAGTGTCTAAGTAACAACAATAAGAAGATTAATAGAAGAAACAACAACATGCAATAAATTAGAGGTAGCAACTAACATAACTACAGATGTAGGAGGTTTACTCATACTACTTTGAGATCAGTGGCCATTGTTAAAAGACAAAAAATAGGGATAATCGCAGGGAGGTTGTTTTTAGGAATTTGCGGACAATACGTGAAGTCATGTGCAAAGGTTGAACAGGATTTATAGGTTGTCGGCTTCCATTCATAAATAATAGGCAAAACAATTTTATTCCCTTTAATATCCAAGGAAATAAAATCAGGGAGAATATAGTCAGTAGATATTTGAATATTAACTCCAACAAGGTTAATCAGGAGCGTTTTGCTTAACATCTAAAATTGTAAAATTCAAAAAATCATATTTCTATTTCAACTAAATTATACCATTATCACCATAATTAAAGTTATGAAAGCTATATTCTTTTTGAAAACTCTTAAAATTATTGCAGAAGGATAAAAAATAGAAGAAAACATAAGAAGTCAAACTTATTTTCTTTAAAAATATATCTACAATTTGCAATACAAGCTTCACTATTAAGCTCTTACACATTCCAAACAAGTAATTTTTGAAAGCACATAAGAAAATAATTTATGAATGAAAATATAACCTTTTAGACCGACCATTTTTAACTTTAGAAGAATTAGGAAGAGAAGTGGAGGGCAGAGAGTTCTTAACACCAGAAACTATCTATGATGACAAATTATTTGTAACCACATTTATAAATCAATCTCAACTATTATTTGAGAACAGAATCATTGCCATTAACATAGATGTCACAATACCAGTAGAATAATCAGGTATAACAACATCAATATTACCACGAGATAAATCATTATTAATAGAAGAAACCTCAACATTTAAATTCAAATCAAGTGTCTAAGTAAGAACAATAAGAGAATTAATAGAAGAAACAACAACAGACAATAAATTAGAGGTAACAACTAACATAACTATAGAGGTAGGAGGTTTACTCATACTTTTTTGAGATTACTGCCATCGTTAAATATGCTTCTACTTGTACCACAAAAAATAAGGATAATCATAGGGAGGTTGTTTATAGAATTTTTTGAATAAGACGCGGGGTCATGAGCAATGGTTGAATAGGATTTATAGGGATCCGACTTCCATTCATAATTAATAGTTAAACAACTTCATTCCCTTTAATATCCAAGTTAATAAAATTAGGGAGAATATAATCAAAAGAGATTTGAATATTAACTCCAACAAAGGTTAATCAGGAGCATTTTGCTGCAAGAGAATCCAAAGTAAGAGCCACACCAATTTTATTAGTGATCTTAGATATCCTAAACTCCAACCTACAACATAGAGGTAGATTATGAAACTTAAATCAAAATGAAAATTCTTTAAAATCATCTTTCACATGCTTGAAATGAGAAGACTTTCTAAGAAAATGAACAACTTACCATTGATAAATCTTCAACACATAAAAACTCAAATAAGAAAAAAAATTCTTTGTAAGCAAAAGAAGTTCGACATCACCTTTAAAATTCCAGGTCTTTTTGACAATTTAAAGTAGTTTACCATAGAAAGGTGTCCTTCCTAGTGCATACCCTATCATTGCCAGATTCCATTATTGAGAGCCTTCCTCAACTTCATGTTCACAGAAACAAACTTTATTTTTTGAAGAAAGAATGTTTGAAAGACTAGAAGAAAAAGAAAGATGTAAGGAGATCAATGTCTTACAATTAAGGAAAGGGCCAAAACCAAGTAAAAATAGAGAAGAGGGGAAAAGAGTGGAGATCCATAAGAATAAGAAGGGGCCAAACCTCAAAAACCAAAATGAAGCACCAAGAAACAATTAGAGGTAGAGAAAAAAAAGGGTTTTCCTAAGAAAAAAGGGAAAATATACGAAATGCTCGCGGAACACCTCCTCTTGTATCTCTCGCATGACCTGATTTGTCAAGATTATTCTATACATACTTTGTTACCCTTACAGAGATGTGGAATTCCTACACTTCACTAAATTCTTATCTATATATACATCTATATATTGACAA
Source organism: Phalaenopsis equestris (assembly GCF_001263595.1). Lineage (NCBI taxonomy): Eukaryota > Viridiplantae > Streptophyta > Magnoliopsida > Asparagales > Orchidaceae > Phalaenopsis > Phalaenopsis equestris. The sequence goes on from NW_018164677.1 coordinate 343,140, forward strand.
TATATAATAGTAATAATAATAATAATAATAATAATAATAATAATAATAATAATAATAATAATAATAATAATAATAATAATAATAATAATATTTTTATGTGATTAAAAAAATTGAGTGGCATGGATATAAAATCTAAAAATTTAAATATTAGTTATGTAAGTATATAAAAGTTGGGCAGTATGTAAGTAAAAGCCCCAATTATTTTTCGTAGTTGAGAAACCCAGGCTCCTCGGTTTTGGCTCATGCGAATTTTCCTCCTCCTCCTGCATGCTTCTTTGGTAAGAGCTCCGCTCTGTGTATCCACCGATCACAAAAACATCCAATTTCATTTCCCGTCAACTCTTATCTCCAGCACTAGGTTTTGACGCATCCTCCTGTCATCTGCAGGTGGTAGCACCTGGTGCTGCTCTGAGCTCTGAGCCTTTTCCCGTTGTCGTGAGCACATGGCCGTTCGTGGAGGCGGTGAGAGCTGCTTGGAGAGTCGTTACTGCCGGGTTCTCTGCCATCGATGCCGTCGTTGACGGCTGCTCTACTTGCGAGGAGCTGCGATGCGATGGCACAGGTTTGTGTGAGCTTGAAGTTAGTTGCTTGGCTGGGTGGGAGGGATTAAGGGTTTATGTGGGTCATCTGTTTAGATTTGGGTAATCACCTATTCTGTTGATTTCGGAATCCGCGGATTCATTCCATCATAGCGTTCTAGTTTTCAAATCAAGCTTTACAAGGATTGAGTGTAGGGATAAAAGTGTATGTTAGCTTATAAGTTAATTCTTTAGTTGGACTTTCTGTAATTAGCATTTTGTTTTTATGATATAGTAATTTGCTAGTTTGTTATGTAATTAATCTGTGTAATTTTCTAATTATGATTACTTGTAGATTAATTTGCTAATTGGTTATTTAATATTTAAATGTAAAGGTTTAGTTAATTCTCAACTAATTAGGTTCTACTTTTAACTAAAAATTATTTTCTAATCAAAACGCAAATCATAATATCAATTTTGATTGTTATTTGCTTTACTACATGCAGTGTTAATGAAGAATTCCCTCGTGACGAATTAACTTAATTATCAACTACTTGTGATAATATTTTTATTAGCTTAATTGTCATATGTTTATTCTTTTAAAGTAATTAAAATAATAAAATAATGAAATATATAATTAGCAAGTTTGTAATCAGTTATGCATTCTTCAATGACCTGTTTTTGACAAATTCTAACAGTCTTATAGAGTTAATAAGAAACATAATTGCTAAACACCCCATAATCGCTGGTCTAATCAATGGCTTGAAATCAATTATTAATGTCATTAGAAATATCATAATTATTATCAAATACTTAGTTATTGCTTGATTAATATATAAACTTCTCTACTATCAATTAATATTCCGTGCAAATCCAGGGCCACTGAATATTCAACTGATTATTTAATTGAGTTCTATCTAATTTTTTAATTGTAGCCCAACCACATAGTTAATGGAAGTCAAATCACTTTATCAGAATTTTTTGAAAGATTAAAGAAGATTGATCTATCGCCGTTCAAATAATTGTTATACAACAACAACAACAACAAAGCCTTAATCCCACTACGTGGGGTCGGCTACATGAATCCTTTTTCTCCATTGCGTCCTATTTAGTGTCATATTTTCATTTAGTTCTAGTAAATTAAGATCTTTTTTAATACAATAAGCTCAAGTCTTTCTAGGTCTACCTCTGCCTTTCTTAACAC
>NW_018164677.1:344923-367250 GCF_001263595.1 Phalaenopsis equestris
ACGACTTTCTCTAATTTTGTCCGTCACAGAAGCTACACCAACCCTATCACGGATATATTTATTTCACATTTTGTCTCTAAGTGTAAAGCCACTCATCCACCTAATCATTGTCATCTCGGCAACACTTAACTTATTATTATGCTTCTCTTTTAAAGGCCAACATTCAGCGCCATAGAGCATTGCAGGTCTCACCACCGTGTTATAAAATTTTCCTTTCAGTCTAAGCGGTACTTTTCTATCACACAAAAGGCCCGAAGCATTCCTCCACTTCAACCAACCAACTTGAATTCTACTATTAACATCCCCATATATATTACCATCGCTTTGAACAATGGACCCAAGATATCTAAATCGTTCACACCTTTTAATAATTTGATCACCCAAACTCACACCTTCAAATAATTGTGATGATAAAAGAAAAATGCTTTATGTATTAGAGGATTGGAAGGATTACAAAAGTCTGCATTTTGCGTTGTTCTACTTGCAAACAAATTGTTGTTAGTTTGATTCTTATATTACCTGTTTGATTATAACTGAACTTATTATGGATGAATCCCTTGAAGATCCTTGAATCTGTTTTAATAATTAGTTTTGAGAGCAACTACTTGGAAGAGGGTAAACATTGCAGTTTCGCTTGGTGTTTTGCATGCTTTAGTGAAATGTACACTGAAAAATGGCAAAGCTCAGAACAATAAGATTTATCTCAAATATTTTTTTCTGGAAGCCACAATATTATTGTCATTTTAATCCTATGACGAGGAGATAAAGATGTGTATTGTAATGATTATAGAGAATGAGAGACAGGTCGGTAGAGCTAAGTTTAAAACCCCGAAGGAGGGGATGGGTGCAAAATGTGGAATACCATTGACTGGGAGGTTGCTTGAGGCCACAGAGGGCTTTTTTAGATGACAAACATGATGTGGGTACTAGGGATCAATGAAGTTGGGTGGTTGTGCCTTGTAGATGATTTTATTGAGTTTTATTATCACGTTGTTGGAAGGGCTAATTATGATGAGCCACAATGGCGAGGATACATGTGGTGGGGAGTTTAGCAACCATACTGAAAGTTTCATGGTAGTAAATGCCTTTTTGTTCTTTGTAGCCTTAGGCCACAAGATGAGCTTTATAACGGACGATTGTGCCATCTAAGTTGTACTTGGTTTCTTATGTTCATTTGCATTCGAGGGTGTTATGATGAGGTGGGGGAGGGATGAGTGTTCAGATGCCTTGTTGTTGAAAAATTAAGAATTTTGCGGACATGGCTTAAGACCAATGTGGATGCTAGATTTCTCGAGTGCATCATTGGTGGTTTAATGTGGAGAGGTGGTGGTGAGATCAAAAATTTGTTTTGGTTTGAGTAAAACTGGGTTTTGAGTTGGTTATCATGGGATGGATAGATGGAGCAGTGGTTGGGTTGGGCTGAGTCGGAGTAGTAGGCGATGGAATAATGGAGGGAGTTTGAATTAGTATGGATGTGGTTTTTGTATTGAAGGGAGAGATTGGAGAGGTTATGTTGGGGGACTGGGGTTTTGGAGAAGTTAATGCCATTTATGAGGCTGTTACTAGAATTTTGCTTAGTGATTTGAGGTGGGGTTTGAAATGGTGTGGACTTCTCTATGGGTTTTTCCATGAAGAAGAACTCCTTGGTTGCTTGATCTTATATTTAGAAACTATAGTCATCGAATGTAGTCGACAATTTGTTGTCTTAGGCTCGGTGAATAGAGATGAGATTTTAAGATAGGGTAAGAACATGAAGGAGAGGTGAGAGAGTGAGCTTATGGGTGGGGGTAGGAAGGATTTCTTTGCCTATGTGGATGATACATGTTATTTGTCCATTGTGAAGGAGAGGTGAGAGAGTGAGAGAGTGAGAGAGTGAGAGAGTGAGCTTACCAGAGTAGGTAGTAGGATGTTGATGATTTTCGAGAAAAGGAATTAGGTGTGAGTAGGCACGAGAGTCAAGAATCCAATCATGCGCAGGAGATTGAGTGGCTGAGAGCAGATCATTATGCGTGGTTGGAGGGGTTGTTGTGGTTTGTACTGAAGATCAGTAGCTATGTGACCAATATTATGAGAGATTTCGCAGGTTATTGAAGGGCAACCTTTGGTGAAATTGGCAGCTAGAGGGGCTGGTTTTTGAGAGGATGATATTGGAAGTCGTTGGGGGTGGGAGTGGTGTTGATAATTCCTGTTTTGACGGCAAGGTGTGGTTGTTCCTTTGCAGATTCAGTGACGCTGTTATCTTCTTGCTGCATAGGAGTGAGTAAAATTCATTGAAGTTGATGGTGTTAGTTTTGTCCAAGTCACTATTTTGAAGGCTTGATTGGTCGGTGGAGATCTTTGAGAATATAGAGGATAGTGTATTTGTTATCTTGACGAAAATATATGGCTGCAATGTTGTCGACGAGAGTTTTGATGGTGGAAATATATTGTTGCATGGTATTGTTTCCCATGGAGATGTGGCTAAGCTCGTTTTTTAGCTGAATAACTTGTGATCGGTTTGGGGGCTGAAGTCAATGTTCAAGGGTCGTTTAGATGGCTGAGGTATTTTGGAGGGGTAGAACATATGGAATAATGGTATTTGGGATGGGGGAGAAGGGGCCTGCTACTAGGCCCTGATCAATGAGATTCCAAAGTGTGTTTTCTGGATTTGGGACTAGTTGGCCTGAATAAGATGTTTTGGTGAGGAGGGTATTGTGTAGGGGTGTCGAATCTGGTTTATGTTTGACCCAAAATTGACTCGACCCAAAACTGCTTGACCTAAACCCGAGTCAAATATTAAATGGGCCTTAAAGTTTAACCTGAACCAGACCTGCTTTCAACCCACTTATCTAAAACCGACTCGTATAACCCATTTAACATAAGAAATAACAACTATTCAGATAAAATTTAAGTTATTTGCAATTCAATCGCGAGTCAATTTTGGGTTGGCGGGTTGATCCTGAGTCAATTCAGGTTAACGAGTTAGTTTAGGGTTAATTTTAGGTTAGCGAGTTGACCCAAATCTAACCCAAAAAAATTAAACGGGTTAGAATTCTTAACCTGAGCCTAACCCAAATATTGTTAGGGTCAATTTGAACCTGGATTTTTTGAGTTGAGTGGCTTGTTGGGTCAATTTTTGAGTCCCCTAGTATTGTGCCACCGAGAAAGTAGTCAAAATCATTTGTTGTGAAGAACTTGTTGATTTGAGCTTTCCATAATTGGTAATTATCATTGGTGGGGTTAGTGGAGCAGATAGTCTTAATGTGAGTCATGAGAAATTTCAGTGATGCCGGGATAGAGAGTTCAGCCATCTTGCAGAGGAGGAGGCAGTGTGTTGGCTAGTGTGTGTTGAGGTGAGCCAGAATGATCCACGAGCAGAAGAGAGGAATGCTGTTATGCTTTGGGCTCTAATATCATGTAGAAACAGAGCAGTCCACTGAGAAGGAGCATGTATAAACCTGGTATTATTACTCAAATGATTACATTGTTTTCATGTCTATATATACAGTAGAAATGGTTATGTATGTAAATTGCCTTAGCTGATCATATGGCTGTGAGTGAGATGGATTGTTGTAGATCATGTGATGGAGTGAGGGGTTTATAGGAGCATTCAGAAGATTGAAGATATAGCAGCTGTGGGTTGTTAGGGTATTTCTAATCTATATTCTCTCTTTCGCTCTGTCTTTGTGTTCTAAAGAAGTTGGGTGTTTGCACTATTCCATTTTTTGAGTTTGCTGAAAGCCTCCCATTTCTTAATGCCACGGCTCTATAAAGCACAACAATTTAGTGCTATACATTGTTTGTGCGACTAAATTGTGTTTATTGTCCAGTAATTATTCATTCCGTTTTTTATGCTACTAAACAGTTGGACCCGGTGGAAGTCCTGACGAAAATGGAGAAACTACATTGGATGCACTTCTTATGAATGGAGTAAGTTGATGGACTTCTTACTTATTTGAGTTTCTTGGAAGGAAGAAATAAAAGTTCCTCGTTTTCACATATATGAAAGATGTTGATCCATCTCTTGTTTGCTAAGGATACCTATAGTCAACTATGGAGGTTGGAGCTGTGGCTGCCATGAGATTTGTCAAGGATGGCATAAAAGCTGCCAAATTAGTTATGGAGCACACAGAGCATACTTTGATTGTTGGAGAGATGGCGTCTATTTTTGCTATTTCTATGGGTCTTCATGGACCTTCAAATCTGAGCTCACCTGAATCTCTTGAGAAGTGGATTAGGTGGAAGAGGAACTCTTGCCAACCGAACTTTCGAAAAAACGTCATTCCTACAAATAGCTGTGGTCCATATTATTTGAGCGATGCTGCATCAACTTTAGCTAAGAAGTCTCTTGGTGAATTGGGGAAAAATTTCCCTGAATATAACATGCTTGTAGCTTCAAAGGCAAATTACATTCCCGTTGGTCATCTTTATCATGACACAATATCCATGGCTGTGATAGATAAAGTATAAATTTACTAGATCTGAACGAGTACTCTGTTTGATAAGGCTGTTATCTGTCTTGATGCTTTTTTTTGGTTATGTTTAGGCTGGAAGAATAGCAGTTGGGACATCAACTAATGGCGCTACGTTTAAAATTCCTGGCAGGTAAATTTTGATCCAGTTTTATTATCAGTATGTCAGTAACCACTTCTGCGGCCAAGTAATTCAATTGTGATTCTGTGTTGAGGAGACCTTAAACTCTGTTTCATTTGGACTCATTGAAGTGTTTTTAAAATGTATACGCCACAAATATTTTGCTCTTTTATTCTACAACAAAGAGATTGGGCATGTTTCCAAATTTGAGTTTGTTTCCGAATGTAAGATCTGCCTCATTGCACTTATTCAGTAAATTGACGGAGTAATCCAAGGTTTTCGCTTCCGTGTAGGGTGGGTGATGGACCAATTGCAGGATCTTCTGCGTATGCTGATGATGAAGTTGGTGCTTGTGGTGCAACTGGAGATGGTGACATCATGATGCGGTTCCTTCCATGGTAGGATTCTGATCCTATTCTCTTAGCTATTGTTAATGTCCCTCAAGTTTTTTTGACTTTAGTACTTTGGTTGCTTGTATCTTACTAGCATAAAGATATTGATAGTGGACAATAACTGAATTAAAATAATTTTAGCTTATTTCTATCATTTTTTGTTTTCTCTTACGTATTTAATTTTTTTAAAAAAAATCTCTGCATTACCTGTTTAATTTACTTGGGTATTCTGATTTGCTTAGATGAAAGATGATGCAGACTAGATCAATGCGAACACATTGATCCTCGTAAAGCATGAATTGACCTTGAAATTTGCGCCTTCTTTTCTTATACATATTAATGTGACTGCTTGTATGGAGGTCCATCTTAGAGGCATTCTTAGGCCATGGCTGGAAACTTTCCAAGACACATTTTTGGATTATGATTTAGTGTAAGACTTAAGTGTACACTCTAAAATCACTCATGAGCTGAAATGAATCTTTTCTTTGGACCCTTTTTTAGTAGCTTTGGGATAGATTTAAAGTAACATGGAATTTTAAAGACATTTTAGAGTATGAGTATCATAGATGTCCCTTGGTTAGTTAATGAGGCTGACCAAGGTTTACTTAAGAGATGCAAGGTCAAGGTTTTCAATATGTGCAAATCTCCAAGATTGTTATATCCATGGTTTAGTACTTGAAAATACTCTCACATAAGAACATGATGTTCTCTTTAGATTAAACTTATAAGTTTATAGTTATGGGAATGAATGTAAATAAAATCAACTTGGTCAAGAGATTTGATGATATCATCAACCTAGGTCAATCGTGGTCTTATTCTAATGGTTAGAAGGCCGAAGGTTTGATACGATTTGACGTCAAGATCTACACATTTTTTCCACAGGAATTAGGACAAACACAATTTTTTTTCCGGAACATCAAAACGAAGCAATACAACACAAATATTTATAAGATAAACACATACAATTTGAGAGGTAGGCAATCTCTCTCAATTATTACAATTTGAGAGGTAAGAAATCTCTTCCAAACGCTAAACCTAAGTCTCACCCCAATAATCTCATGCATAAGCCTAACCCAAAACATAATAAGTCTATTTATATCTCACAATAGCAATAATAAAAGACTAAATAGCCCTTAGGCATATAAAAAACAACATTGCCCTTAGGCTAGGGACGGACGTAACAAGGTTTTGTTGTTATGTGAGTCTTATTAGAAGTCATAATATATTTCATTTTTAATATTCCGAGCAGAATACGTAGTGGCGTTTTGAAGGTTACATTCTCACATGTTGGAGTTTTTCCAACTTAGTTGAAGATTTCCTTGGCAGAGACAACAGTGGTCATCTAATGTGAAATTGCATTGCTTGCGACAAGCTTGTTTTGAAGTGCTTGATGGGTTGCGATAGGATCACCAGAGAGGTTGTCGCAAACGCCGTGTTTCAATTATTTGTAGAAGTTTACTTTCTACGAGAGGCCTGAGTTTAACCAACCCTAATTATTATTGCAATTAATTGGGTGAGTTGACCCCTTTCACTATTTTTTGTGGACTTAGACCCTTGTGTTTCAATTTGGTCTATTATTTTGATTTTTATGTTGATGCAAAATCTAAGTTTATGACTGTTTTTAGATACATTTGAAATTTAAAATTCAAATTTTTTATTTTTGAAAAGATCTGCGATTGAAGCAATGTGGGTTGATGTTGCTCGTTTCGATTTCCTTATCCTTTACTCTTTCTATAAATTAATCAGTAGGGATTGTGGATGAAATTTCCTCATGATCTCTTGAGCTATCAAGATTGTCCTTTCAACTTATTTTTTCGCATCCTTTCTAGGAGCTCGTTCATTTTTTTTTTCCATCATGGCCTCTCCTCTCCTCTCCTTCAATGTAGTAGTCATTCACCAATAACTCAATGGCAGAAACTTACATATTGTCAACGAAGAACTTGAAACTGATATAGACAAAGTGTCTTGAACAACGGGCACCAATTGCAGGCACGAAGGATGGCAAGTTGCTTGACACAACATTTGCGGATGAGCTATGCTACTACCAGGATCAATTCCATCATAGGCTGCACTTCCCCCTTTCCTAGGAGCTTTTACAGAGTTGTTCCCGTGCAAGTGACACCAAACTCATTTTCAAGCATCATGTTGTCAATATTATATATGAAGAAGAAGAAGATTTCATGGTTGCTCAACTTTTTTAGATAAAGGCTTACAAGGATGGTTTCATCATGTTCTTTTACAATGTTTGACTGATAGGGCTGGATGGCAATATCACTTCTTGGAAGATTTGCTAAGACATAGTCAAGTGCAAGGATTAGTAACGGATTTCCCCCAACCACCAAGTTTTCTAAGGATAGATTATGAGTAGCAACATTTCTAGCTATTGAACGAAGCTGAGCTTAAGGTGAAGAACTACATCAATTATTAGGTGCTTCAGAGAATATTAGATTGAATGTGCATTCACTTGTTTTTTTTTACTTTATATTTATCATGCGCCGAGTTCCTCTTTTTCATTTATGATATCACCCCTTTGAATTACGCAGCTTTCCTCTAAGAAGGTGGCCAAGGATGTGGTGGTGATTCTAGATGAGAAAGGAGCGGAAGGAGGAGTTGTTGGAGAAGAGGGTTCAGAAGAGGTCTCCATGGTCACACCCATCTCTACCATGTGTTTTTTTGTTATAGGGTACTTCTGGACATCTTTGATACTCAACAAGAGATAGATGTAGAGGAGGAAGAGAAAGTGTTGATCTCTGCTGATGTCGATAAGGATGGCGCTAGAGAGTAGTGAATTGCCAAGTTCTATGTTGGAGAGAAGGAAGCCAAGGGAAATACTATTGGTGACTTAATTGTTAAACCTAGGAATGCGTGGTGCAAGTCTAATGGATTGTTGAAGTGGAGGTGGTGCCTCCTTCCTGTCATCCACCACTTTGCCCAAGCCAAGGACCTATCCGAATATGCAAAGAGGCAGCTAGAAAGCAGGCTAAGGATTCCGTCCTACATGTTCCTCCCGAAATAGTTAATGTGAAAGGGGTGAGCCTCTTTCCAAGAGGGCTAGGATAGTGACCGATTAATGCAGTGTATGCAAGTGCACATGCCGTTTTGAGCAATAAAATAGTTAATGGGATATTGCTTCCATGAGGATTGAGTACTAAATCCAATGAAATTAATTACTAGTTTTTATAAACCTAAGCTTTATCCAATAAGTTTAGCCAAAGATGAAGGTTTGAAATGGTAAAATGTTGTTTTTTCAAATAAAAACTTTCTCTGAATTTATGAATACCTAAACATTTTACACAGTTGTATCTTCTATTCTCTTATTGATAGTTGTTAATCGAGGAGATACATTTCTCTTAATATCCGTTGAGAGTTAAAAGACATTGAACTTTCATATTATTGATTAGGGATATTCCTATCCAAATTAGTGCAAAAGATTCTGTGAATTCTATTCCATAAAAGATTGCAATTTCAAAAAAATTATATGTTATGTTTCTAGAAAATTGAATGTCAATCATACCGTTCTATTAGATTTCAGTCAAAATTTCTAAATGTGTTCAACCAAACAATAATTAAATTAAGTTCAGGATTGAACAAAGCAACATATTTCATTTGAATGCAATCAAAACACATAAAATATACAATGCTTTAATGGGACACACAATTTCAGAGAACCTTAGTTCCTAAACACTGCATTAGAAATAATCACAAAAATAAGAGTGCAGTCACAAGAATTATGCTAGAGTCAGGAGCATAAATCCTGATTAAGGCTTTGAAGATCAAACATGCTCTTGCTTTCCTTTATTTACATAACTTTACTCTACTAGTCTCACTCATTCTCACTTTTCACACACCCAATTGGCAATATGTCACTCATATGATTTACACGCTCTAATATACTGCATACTACCCAAAACTATTCCAATTTGCTTTATAACTCCCCAGGGTTAACTCCAAAATCGAATTAAAACAGTTCTGTCAATCCGTCGTGCCATGACACTACGAACTAGCATTGTAGTGTTCCAAAGTGGCAATGCAGCACCGCCCTCTTGGGTTTCAGACTTTTTTTTTTTATGGATTAGCACAGCGGTGTTGCCAAGGTAGCATTGCTACAGTACTTCACTACTGAGATTTATTACTGTAATATTGCTATTGTAACTTCAACAATTTCTTTTCTTTTTCATTTCAATGTTCCTTCAGTTCATCATTGCTGAATTTGCACTATTATTTTTGCATCCAGGTTTGAAATCTTCATCTCACATAAGGTGGACATTTCTTACAAAAAAATAATATTTTTAGTGACAATAATCTATATATTTCTATCATTTCAATTAAAAATTCACTCCTAATTTAATTTAACTCACTAAATTGAGAGAGCACAAGTGACTTATGACAACAATAGAACAACCCTCAATAGCAAAGGGTGAACAGTCTATCTTAACCGTTAGGCCATCCTTCCCAACAAAGAAGATAATTTAATTCAGTGGCTTTATAAAGGTTGACCTTATTAACAGGAGGACCCCTACTAAATTGTCATCATTGCTGGCATTCGATCTTACTCATGTGATTAGGTTGCAGTCTTTATTGGATGAAGATCGATTTCGATAAATAAAAGTAATCACAAAAGACGAGGACTGCATGCGAGTTCTTTGACACCCTTACTCAATCGATAAATGAATGTTTTAAGGCCAAGTTCGTTGGTGGAATTCAATTCTACCTAAATATATTGATGAAGCGTAAGTTGCTAGTTGAGTACATGGAAATGATGATGTTTCAAGATCCTGCTTAGGAGTCGAGCTCAACGGAGATGAGGATGGTGGTGGTGAGAATAATTTCAAGCTCCGTACTTACAAATTTTTAAATGTAATGAAAGGAAAATTTTCTTTCTTAGCTTTGCATTATGGAGAACCTTTTATATAAAAAAATTGAAACCTAAATAGGTGCAAATTAAGTAATTGATCATCAGGACGATAGATGATATGCGTTTCAAATTGTCAAATTGCTTGATGACTCAAGTCGATTAATTGATGAAGAGAAAGATTTGTTAGAAATACGCATTTGAGGTGAATGTTTTCTTTCTCAGGATACTTGAATGTTCTTTTCAATGGAGTCTTTTCCCTTAGTGGTTTTACGCATTTGTGCAGGAAGTCCTTGGGATTAATCGGGTAGAACCGACTCTCTCAACACTCAATGTGAATTTTGTCGTAAAGGGGGAGTCAAGCTCCAGGACCAGACCTATTTTCATAAGCACATATTGAGGAGTAGAGGCGAATTGCTTGAGTCGAATTGCCATGAACACATTCCCGAAAATAATAAGTGAAAATGTGAGTTATATTGAAAGGAAAATTCAAGGATGTTTTCAGTGTTTTTTATTCAACATTGTTTATGCGTTATAGGAAGATCTAAACATACTTGGACAATAAAAAATGATTTTAATTTATTAGAATTAAATAAAAATATGACACTCAATAAAACACAATGGAGAAAAATAATTCATGTAGCCGGCCACATCTAATGGGATGAAGGCTTGTTGTTGTTGTTTGTGCGTTATATGTTTTTTTTATTTTTGGAAAGGCCTTTCAAGTAAAACGAGATGAGCGACTTGTTGTTAAGTGCCATTATTCATCTTCTTGGGTGTCTTTTGTTCTCCTTCAAGGAATTATCCTTGGGGCTTTGTAGGTACACTTGCAAGACTCCTTCCTAAGGCCGTTGGCTCTCTCTTAAGAAAAAGTCTTGCTATGTTTAAACTCAGCCTCATGCCAAGGTGGCAAAAAGTAGTTTGCCCATCTCTACTTTTATTAATAGCTTTTTAGAAATGAACTTTTCTAACATTTGATGGTGTGTGACTAGAAGTTGGCGAATTTTAAATTTCTATTATGTGTATCAGTATAACCCGTTAATATTTTTAACTCTAATTCCCTGTGTTCTCTTTTATTGGTTTAGACTTATAAATACTTTATTCTAAATACAAATGAGGAATATGAACAAAGTGAAAAAGAAGAGTTTAAAGGATAAAATTTCTTTAGATCGTCATTAGTCTAAGTTCATTGGACTTCTTGACCATTGTATGTTTGTAAGTTATAGATGGTAGGCAGTAGGCATACGCACCAACTTGTTCCATGGTAATGTATGACCTCTTCCACGCCGATTCAACCTGGCTAGGATGATGATTCGGGTTGCCACATTTGTTTTCTTTAAAACCAGGTTTTTGAGTTGCAGAATTTGCTCTTTGACATGTGAATTGTAATGTCTTGTTACTAGTCTCATTATCTCTTCTTGGATTAAGGAAGATGTATTCGCCATTCTTCAGATAAATCAGGCACGACTTGCATAGGTTGAGTTCATTGGCGGATAATTTTCTTTCATCCTCAACTTTTGACCCCCTCTTTATTGATTTTGAGATGTCTTTAACTATCTTACATGATTGAAAATAATTTAATAATAAAAGATACATAAAAACATGTGGTTCTATAGTGCATCCTGTAGCTGTGTGAAATGTCAAGTTACGAGTAATAAGGTTGTTGACTTGGTTGTTGATTGTGCCTTATTCAATTATTAGGCGAGCTGTTAGGTTTTCTTGGCCAAGCTGCGAGCTGTGAATGTCTAGGACAAACTGACTAGTGCGCAACTCTTGGTTATAGTTAGGTGAATCTGTTCTGAATCCATTTGCAAGTTACCCAGTGAGTAATGGGTCATATTGAGTTACTGGTTATTTGAATGTATACTAGGAATGCAAAGTGTACATATGAACTAACTGTGCCAAATTTTTCATGGACGTAGATCACACTCCAGTGCTTTTGCTTAAATCTTCATTAGACGAGTTGTTGCAGCCATTCAGTGGAGTTGATGCAATACGAGACATATTGAGATTATTTTGAATTATTTCAAGTATTTTTTATTTTAACTGGTTTTTTTTCTTGAAAAACATTTTTAATTTTTTTTTATTTATGATTATTCTATTAATAGATAATATCTCTTTGTTAGTCTTTGTCTAGTTCTAAATTATCGAAAAATTATGCATTTATTTTATTGTGAATTGAAGCTTGAATAACAAATTTTTTTTTTCCTTCTAAATTCTCCAGTATCTTCTCTTTGTATCTCTCTCTCCCTTGGAGTTGCAAGGACAAAATAAACTCCGAAGCCTACTCCGATCATGAACCTTCTCATACTTGATTTATTCATGCATATTTTCTCTCCTACTTCTCTGTTTATTTCCAATCAAGCATTGAATTAATTGAGAAAACCAACATTCGAAAGTCAATTTGAGGAAGTAAAAATAAAAAAATTTGAGTTCATCATCAATCATCAATTATCTCCTCTGCTCTTACTTCCATACGATGAGGGCATCCATTGCTTTCCATAGTAAGAAGACTTAATGATCATAATTTCTTCTCCATATTTAGAAGTTCCAAAATTTTTTGTGGCATTTACATACGTACCGCCCAGTTCGTATGTATTTATATATTTAACTCCTAAACTTTACTCTTACATTTATATCACCTAAATCTTTCATATCATTAAAAATACTACTACTAAAAAGTGAAGTACAACTTTACATGCATAGGTAGAGTGCCTTATATGTGAAAACTGAAGTTTAGTTGTTAGATGTGTAAATACGTAAGAATTGGGTGGTATGTATGCATATCTTCCTATTTTTATTTATCACAAAAACTTTTAATACTGAAACGATCATATATTTCGGCAGAGGCTTTATTAAACCTCCTAATATATGTACCCTAGTACTTGCTTCACTATTCTCTGATTCAGCCTCTCTGGCAGTTTAGATACTGCTATATAACTCCTTACTAAAAAAACATCATACGCCCAAAAACACCTACTTATTGACATAATGTGCTAAATATGCATGTAGAGATCTTGTGGGACTGCAGCATTACTCGGTTAGTCTTTAAAAGCTGTTTAATGATTTGGGCATAATGTCATTGAATTATATTTAATTATACTTCTACATCTCAATCTGGCTCCAGTTACCAAGTTGTAGAGAGCATGAGACGGGGGATGGAGCCTAAGCTTGCAGCAGCTGATGCAATATCGCGAATTGCGCGGAAATATCCAAATTTTGTTGGAGCTATCTTTGCTCTCAACAAGAATGGTGTGCATGCTGGGGCTTGCCATGGATGGACATTTCAATACTCTGTAAGAACATCCAGCATGAAAGAAGTTGAAGTCTTCACCGTGGAACCCTAGATTTGTTGAATTTACTTTTGAGATCATTTTAATATAAGTTTCAGTTGATTTTTTACATATTGGATTCACAAATGCAAACTAACGGTTTTGAAACTCAACTCAATTAATTATGGTCGAAGCATCATTGTTTTTATAACTCTATTGCTTCTTTTTGGTAGGAACTTAATGAGGTTCCAGTTTAGTTTCAACACTGATATCATTAATTTTAGTGCTCTAGTGCTTGACATCACCATGAATACTTGTTCATATGCACAAGTTCAAATCAAATGATTATTTTACATGTCTCATATTGTTTAAACCTAAAGCAATTTTTATTTTTTGTATTTTAATTAGGAATGAGTATTGATGAATGGCACTATTAAAAGAACAACTTAAGAGAATAGTTTTGCGAAGGTGGAAAAAGTATATATCTTATTCATTTTTGTTGTAGGATTTAATACTGGTAGTTACAGGGCCATCAGTGGCAAGTGTTTATGAGGAGAATAAATGTTGTCACTGTTTTGGTAGATGCAAGAGAAGATTATAAGGAGTATTTGGTGGCATCATAGGAGAGTTTGGTGAGTGGTTTATGGAGATTATTTTTTTATCCCAACTCTTCTGTTATATGGGGCAGAAACAAAAGTGTTGAGAAATTTAGGGCAATTCTCCACCTTGACGAATATCCAGCCCCTTAGGAGAAAAAGTCTTCACATTGCGAATATTCAGCCCCTTAGGAGAAAAATCTCTATATTACGAATATCCAGCTCTTGAGGAGAAAAATTTCCACCTTTCAAGAAACTGACATTTCTCCGTTTCTCCATAATGCAACTCTCACACATGCTGAAATCAACTGAATTCAGTTCTGGTAGCTTCCCTCTGGACTGAAGTTCCTTCATACCCCTCTGACTCATGTGGCCAAGTCTGCAATGCCACAAGTCTGTTGTGCTCTCTGTAACAATAGTATCAACACTGTTAATTAAACATGTAGTCATATATAACGTAACTCTTTTCTTACCACGAGCCAATTCCAGAGCTCTTTTAGTAACCTTCCAGGTACTATCTGAGAACACTACTGAATGTCCACACTCATCAAGCTGCCCAACATAAATGAGGTTCTTCTTCAGTTTATGAATGCGTCCGACCTTTTGCAGAGTCCACTTGTTCTTTTTTGGAAGTACAATGTCAATATCTCCCATTCCTACCACGTTCAGAGCATCTCCATCTGCCAGATATATTTTCCTAAAATCACCTGCAACATAATTCCGCATCAATTCCTGATGGAAAGTTGTATGGAAAGAAATCCTTGAATCCAGTATCCAGTCATCAACAAAACTATGAACTGTCAGCAGTAGTGCATCCTGTGTTTCTTCAGTTACCACATTTGTACTGTCATTCTCCATCTTCCTAGGATTCCTGCAGTTCCTCTTTATGGGGCCAATTTTGCCACAATTCCAGTAAGTTACTTGTTTACCGGGCCTTGACTTGCTCTTGCTTCTGTTCTTTGATTTTGATCTTGCCCTGTTTAAGTTCCTACAATGTGATCTCCCTCTGGAATCAACGTTTAATGCTGAACTCGAACCTGAGATCTCGCCATAATCTTTCCTGCGCACCTCCTTAGTCAAAATCAAATCACGAATATCTTTATATTTCAATTTTGATTTACCTGCAGAATTACTGACAGTCATACTCATAGCTTCCCAGCTATTTGACAATAAAGCCAACAAGATCAGTGCACGTATCTCATCATCAAATTCAATTTTCACAGACGATAATTGATTTGTGATAGTATTGAAATTATTCAGGTGTAGTACAACAGACGTACATTCCGCCATCTTCAAATTGAATAACTTCTTCATCAGATATACCTTGTTATTTGCCGATGACTTTCATACATACCTGATAGGGTTGTCATAAGATTTGCAGTTGTCTTCTCCTTGACGACGTTATGTGCAACAGATCTCGATAGAGTCAATCGAATAACCCCCAGAACTTGTCGATCCAACAGATTCCATTCAGCCTCATCCATTCTTTCATGTCTTTTCCCTAACAACGGAAGATGAAGTTTCTTCCCATAGAGATAATTATCTATCTGCATCCTCCAATAACCAAAATTTGTGATATCAAATTTCTCGATCCCTGAAACCTTCACTTCATCTGCAACCATTGACTCTGATACCAATTGTAGTGGTATATTGAAATAAAATAGAACGATCGATGACGAAATGAAAAATAGAACAAGAAAATTCACACCAGAAAAGAACACACGGATTTACGTGGTTCGACAAATTACCTACATCCACGGAGTTGCAGAGGATTTTAGTAATTTAGGAATTTACACCGTTTGATCACGTCGACAATTACATGATCTCTCACTTGTTCTCTCTGTTTATGTTGAGATTCACCAAAGAGCAAGAACACCAAAGAAGAAGAAATACGTACAAGAGGAAAAACCTATTTCTCTTCTGTTGCACGCCATCAAGAAGAAATCAAGAAGAACACCTTCTTCATCCACTGCCTTCTTACTTCTGCCAAGAACGCAAAAGCAACTAAGAAAGAGCACCTTGCGAAAACATCTTTTTCAGCCTTTTGCTTTCCGTAAGCCTCAAGAAGAATCCAAGCAGGGAGTCACCTTTCCTGTTTCTGTGAACTGAAGATTTCTGTGAACTGAAGGAACAGAAGCAAGCGTGACGGGAGGAGTAACCTTGTGTTTTCGAGAGAGACGGGGGAGGGCTTCTGTTTCGCGCAAGACGGGAGAAAACAATGCGAAACTGAAGAGGCGGAAGTGGGGGGAGAGAGAGGCTGGAGCGAGTAACAGGTATTTTTTTTTCATTTTTTTGAACCGGGCTCCACCTCAAGAAGAAGTGACCTTTTTTTTTTCTTTTGAAATCTGATATTGGTTTATTTGTTCATCATGGATACTTGTTTGTTTAGCCCTAGCATTGTAAATTCTTATCTCTACTCTCTTGGATCAAATAGTTGGTAAGGTGCATTTACATATAGACCACTGTATTTACATATCTCATGCCTAAACTTTAATTTTTTACAGTTATGCCACCCAAATATTTCATATGACATAACAAAAATAACACTATTTTTAACTTTTGGAAAGTGAAATAGCACATTAAAAATGCACATTTTCATGTATAAATAAGTGATATATATATATCATTTTCTCCTAATACTAATTTCTCTTCGTGATGTAAGAATGCAGTCATGTAAATCATAGTTGCGATACACAATTCTAAAGGCAGTTGAAGACCTTGAACTTGCATTTTTTGAGAAATTGAAATTTAATAAATAAAATGAGCTTATGTTAAAGTTACAATGTGAAATTTAAAGAAGATACAAATGATACTTATTTCCTGATTGCTCCTCAGCCCACAATTAAAGCATATTTTGTTTTATTCTGTGTTTCTTTTAAAATCAAATGCCCTATAAACCAGGCGGCCTGTGACAGGCACCACCCTCCTCTGTCTAATTTTTTAACGTTAATTGAAAATTAACGAAAGTAGATAATTTATCAAAATTCAATTATAAAAATGTCCAATCGGACAACCATCTCATCCCTATCTTCTATTTAAGTCGATGAACCTTCGTCTTTCTGCAAATAATTTTTTTTTTCCTGAAATATTTGTAAAGGATAAAATACAAATTATTTTAATAAAATATTTTTAGTCTTCACGGAATTTTTATATTCAGCGAAAATATCGGTCTTTTAGAGGAAAAATTATTCCATACGGACAACGTACTCGACCGTTGATCAGAGCAAATGTGTATTTCGGTGGGCCTCATTTTTTAAATTTTTTTTTAAAAAAAAAATCTGATCGACGATCAGCGCATGCATCTTTACATACACTGTCTATATGAAATAATTTTTTCTTTAAACTCGAAAATCGCATTACTCGCAATTTAAAGGGTTGTTTGTGAGAAATAAAAAAATGGGTAAATATTCTCATCAAATCATGAAAAAAAAAATTATTTTTTCTTAAAATGTATAGTGCATAAAAAAAAATTATTATGCAAATCATCTTATCTTATAGGTGGAGTGCCTAGGCATTCAACCAACAAATTTTAGATTCAATTTTGCATATACATTATTCATGCATTTAAGATTAAATTTGTTCAAATATATCAAAAAAAAGTCCGATTAAAATAAATTTTATAGTTGTAGAACCCAAGATGCATTTAACTTAAAACCTATCAATTAACTTTTTTTTATTCTTTATTATTTGAACTATTTATTTTAATTTTATTGATGAAATTTATGATTTAGTACAACTAATCATTTAAGAGATTAACTAATAATTTTTTTTGTCACAACTCTTATATTCTTAAACTTCTTCTAAACTTCAACAGAAAATATTTATTTCTTTTTTATTCTTAACTGCTCCAAGTCTTCACTGAAATTAGGTCAACAAGAGTCCTAAGGGTCTGTTTGGGGTAGCTGCAGTTCATTAGTACGCTGCTGAAAAATAACTAATCCAGTTAAGCTGCTGATCAACAGCTAATCTGGATAAGCTGGTTGACTGTTTGATTTGTACTGTTAGAAAATAATTATTTTGTAGCTATTTCTAGATAAATGATTTTTCTGCCCCTATGCAATAATGTTGTTTGCAATAGAACTGTCATAGTAATATATTTGATATTTGAGAAGTAAAAAACTATTCCAGAACAATAGAAAAAAATAAGATACACACACACATAATAGTGAGTATCAATTGTACTAAAAAACTATTAAAATTACAATTAAAAATATGATAATATTAATTTTAAAATCCAGATGGCGTATCTCACGAGCTACATCGTCCTCTAGAGATATCATCCAACCCTGATCACTATCGACAGTGGAATTTTTCGGATTATCTGCCCACCGGAAGAAGTCACACTTCGCCAGACTGTTTGTCCACCGCTGACACATGTTGAACTTTCTCCCATAGCTATGTGCTCGATGTGACATTAGTGGGAAAGTCAGTAGTTCATAGTGGCAGAGCACTTGTCGGGAGGTCCATAAATCCTGGAGTTCATCTTTCTTGAATGATTCAAAAAACAATTCATTAGTAATAACAGAAGTTGAAATTACTAAGAGAAATAATTAATTACATTTTTTGCAGGCGTGAGATCTCAGAGAACTCGGTATACCAACCAATGAATTTGTCACTATAAGAAGATAATATACATTGTAAAAAAATGGTACTTGGTTGCCTTTAGCTCACTTAATACTAACCGCGTGTGGCACATATACATATCACAAAAAAGGCTATCCAGAAGTACCTCAAAAACCCGGACATCGAATAGAATAGAAGAACTTGGTTGCCTTTATCGGGATTTCTCATGTGATACCAACCAACAACGACTAACAGACCATCCAAGAGAACCCAAAAGGTCGAACGTCTCATCATGGACGTCACAAACCCACAAAAAGGAAAAAATGAAAAGGAATAAAAAAGAAGAAATAATAATTACAAACAACATAAAGCTTGCAATATCTAAAATATTAATAATCTATGGAACATAAAATAAACATGCACTTTATAAATTGACAAAAGCAGTAATCAATTATGTTTTTGTGTGGGTGCGAAGTCTTAGAAAACTAAGTACACCAACCTCACCTAACATATCCTAACCAGAAGACAGTATACCTTATAAAACATGAGTTCTTGGTTGCCTTTAGCTCACTTAATATCAAGCTCATATGTGTCACATATGCATATCGCCAAAAAAAAAGCCATTCCGAAGTACCTTAAAAACCCAAGCATCGAAAATAATGGTGAAACTTGGTTGACTTTATTAGGATTTCACATGCGAAACCAACCAACATCGACTAAACAGCCATCCAGAAGTACCTCAAAAACCCTAGTAACGAAAAAAAAGAGGAACTTCGTTGCCTTTATCAGGATTTCACATGTGACACCAAGCAACAGTGATTATTAAGCCATCTAAAAGAACCCATAAGGTCGAACATCTCATCATGGACCTCACAAACCAACAAAAAAGTACGAAAGTGAATCGAAAAAGGAAAAGAAACGATTACAAATAACATAAAACTTCAAATATCTAAAATATTAATAATACAAGTGACATAAAATAAACATAAACTTTATAAAATAAATAAGACGTCCAATCAACATCCAATAATGGTGTCTGTAATTTGCTCTCTCAAATCAACAATGTTTGTGTCACCTTCGCCATCCTAGGTGTAACTTTCATGTAATTCCACTTCTGGCTGTGGTATAGATTATCCTACGTGATATTCAAGAGCTTTCAGAGGGATTGTAAGTGGTCACCGTCGGCCATGCTGAAGTCTACATCAACTCGAGAAAGATGTCGTTGAATATAGTTGTGGAGCGCCATCGTTGCCACTATAATCTGCACCTATTTTGGAAATGGTTGACTCGACATATCACATAGAATGACCCATTTCTTCTTCCACACTCAAAATGTTCTTTCAATTACGTCACATAAGGAGAAGTGCTTTTTGTTAAACATTACTTTCTTGCCACGAGCAACACTGCTAGATCTTTCAAAATCTGGAATGTGATACTTCATATATGGAAATGACTTCAAATACCCCCTTTCTAAAAGATATTCAACATCGATCAATTATTATTTACCTGTCCCAAATACCATAACTAGTAATAAACTAAAGAAAAATGAATGTGGTTGATATCTTTACGGACATGAAAGTGGGTGAGGAAAATCGTGTCTTAGGTTTATTATCACAAAAACAAAAATACAACTATTATGTGCACTGTCTTCCCAACCAGGCATCACAAAAGTAAATCACATGTTGAAGTCACATACGACTATCACATTTTGTGTGGATGATTCAAACCGTCCAATATATGCGACCTTCTCAGTGTTGGATACTCATGAATCCACATGGGTTCCGTTAATCGCTCCAATACAGTTCTGTTATATTAGTTAAAGTTGCGGTTACCACATAGCTCATTTTGATATCTGAATGTAATGTGTTAAAAATAATTACCTTAAAGAATGACATATACTGCGGGGCATTTGTAATATTTGTTGAAGTCATCTCGAATATTGGATTCTCTGGCTTAACTATGTTTACTGACAAACTAATAAGAGCTTTCAAACCTACTGAAAAGTACATGTTAATCATCTCCAATGAATGTTGGAATCGTCAATCGCTCCTCTCATTGATTCATTCTGTTATAAAATGTAGAAGGTTATTTCTATCACCTCTCTTGTTATCATTCTTAAGGAGACGTGGAGTCCACGATGGCTATGTAGTTCATGGAGCTAATCCAAAAATATGGCTTATCATACGGAACATGTTACTGAACCTTGTGGGGTGTTCTTGTAGTAGCTCACCGACCCATTTATCACTAATATAAGTCGATCTACTGCATGGAGTTTGTTTGACGTATGAGTTAGTGTATTCGTACAATAAAACCATTGTCGCTGCAATTTTTCTTGTAAGGCTCAGTCACTGTAAATCCACCCTGGAGAAGCGCTCTGTTCAGGTAATAAGTGTGAATCAAGTAACATTAACAAGAACATCTAAAAATTGAAGGCAGGTTATAATGAACATAAATAATTATTGAGCAACATATTGATTGTTCATGCTAGAAAGGAAAAAAATTAGAATCAAATAACCCATGAAACAAATGAAAAAAATAAACAAAAACTAAAGCCACTGAACATTAGTTGCACAAAATCAAATGTACATAAAAAATGTAAATGGTCTTCCCAAAGTTCGGGTGTGTATGTGTGGGGGAGGGGGGGGAGAGGGGCATCTTCATGAATATCCTTCCGCGGGTTGGATTCTCCAACAAATTTAAGGAGTTCAGATAGAACGCTTATTAGATCTAACTTCAGGATATGCTCTCAGAACTATAAGAAAGTCATATATGGAGGTGTCCTTTCAAGTACCTGTTTGAATTGTGCACACTTCCACTAGTTTTGTTATTGTGTTTCTAAAAAATGCAACTTCTTCTTTTCTTTTCTCCATCATAGGTTGCTTTGACTGACATGTGGAATCCACCTCCTTCTGATTTTGGGTGGGACCTTCATCTGACCCACTTACCTGCTGGGTCTCTAAGTCCTCTGATATGTTTGCAAACTCATGCTCACTTAGGGTGAATGCATGTCTGCCCGTTGCAACAATCTCACTAAACATATGGTCAAACTTCTCCTCCATATCTGACTCAATGTCACTTAATTTGAATTTCTCGGGGGGCTGGCACTGGCTGCAACATACAAAAAATTTTATTACTTAAAATAACTTGAAGGGATAAAGAATAAAAAAAACAATTTTTTACGGGTTTGATTATTACCTCCAATTTCTCAGTCTACCATTCATCTGAAGCATCAATAGTCAGTTTGATTGGATATTGATACGCCTAAAATATATAGTGTTTTTAGACACATTTTTATATCTATTTTTGAGATATTGTGCTTTAATGGAAGATATTTTTGTGTTTTTCTTTCAAGTACAGGTAAAAATGTGAAAAATGCTTAAAGGAGTAAAAAATGATCAAATTTCGAGCAAATATGTAAAAAATGTGCAAACGTGTTTTGGCGTTTAAGCGCCAGATCCAGCGCTTAAGTGTCAGTTAAACAGAGAAGGCCGCGCCTAAACACCAGAGGCCCCGCGCTTAAGCGCCAGTGGCAGTTATTGGATAAGTAAATTTGGTTTTTGCAAATTTTAAAGAGGTTTTTGAGGCATCTATTGGCTTAATAGGTGGTTACAACCAACCACCATGGACAAAAAATATTGCAAAAGGATGCATCTCTTGGGAAAATACAATGAGCCAAGACACATTTTGAAGAGTTACCAATGCACCTTTTGGAGAATTATAAAAGAAAGAAGATTGAGACTTTGAAAGAGGTCCTGAAAGTACTGGAAAATTTTTTAAAGTACTAAAATTGGGGAGTTAATTGGAGAGATTTTCAGACACCACATATTTATCCTTTTAATTTTAGTTTTAAATTGAGAGTGTTATGAAAGATAATAGATTCAAAGGAACTTCAAAAGTTTGGTGGAGGACTTGAGATAAGTTTTTATTTTTTATTTTAGACTACTTTTGGTTTTAATTGAGACTTGTTGTTGGTTTGACAATGATTTCTACTTTTAAGCTAAGGTGTGGTTTTGTTTTCTCCATGGATTCAGAGTAGTTTTCTTTATATTTCTTCTTAAAATGATAAGTAATTAAGTGTTG
>NW_018164677.1:367527-370900 GCF_001263595.1 Phalaenopsis equestris
CCCCCAACTTGGTTTATTGTTTTAGGTTTTGATACGAGATGTTAGCCCTCAGGTGGATGGAATCGAGGGAACTCTAGAGTGAGAGCTAGTATCTTCCCTGCCTAGCCGGTCTTCAGAACTATTCAAACTTTAAATTAACCAATGTTATTTATAATATTTCTAGTAAGGGTAAATAATATTATTGCTTCTATTTGACACAACACAATATGCATGCTTCCATAACAGAATTTCTATACTTATTACTGATTCATGATAAGGAGAAAGATATTTTCATATTTAGTGCTTTTCTTCTACAAAAAAACTCAAGTTATTTTATTAAGTTTGTTTTGTTTTTGTCAAAATATTAAAATTACCAAAAATATTTAAACTTTCTTTACTGCGAATACATCTTTAGTTTAAATAATTGTCTTTTTGAAAATAGAAAGTTTTCCAAAAAGTACATATTGCATATCTTCCCTGTTGGTTCGATATTCAGGTCTTAATAAAAAAGTTCTATATTACTTGATAACGATACATATACTTGTGTAGTATCCCAATAAATATAAATTAAAAGTTAAATTCTTATTTTTCTTCAAGATCAAATTTTTGGTTTTGTTGCGAAATAAGGAAATATAAGTGAAAAATATAATCATAATCATTGTTATACTATTGCATATAAGCAGTTTCAGGATCAAATACTAACTCAAGTCCGTGGATCCTTTAGTTCCTTCCATAACATCCGATCCTTTTTCAACGGATCCTATTTATTCTTAAATTGTAACATATCGTAGTTCCTTACTGTCATTTCCTTGAACTTCTTCATAATATTTTGTCACCCTTCTTTGTTAAAGTAGATGGTGAGTCTATTTCCAAGATCAACTTCCTTATGACAGATGTTGCAAAAATATGATTGTGGCTTCCCTATCTTACATGCCCGATAAACTGTCTTCTTTGGTCTTAACCATTGCGTTCCTAAACAAAGAAATGAATTAAGAAAGAAGCTGATAAAGCCAGTAAAACAAAAAATAGAATAAAAAAGAAATCTCAAAGAAAATAAATCCTTAAACTAAAAAAAATAAAAACCAAAACAAGAAAATACAAGAGAGAAACAAATTTGAAAAGAAAAAAATGATACAAAACAAAAGAAATCCTCAAATAAAACAATCAAGCCCCACACAACACATAACCACACACATACCCACAAGCACTACCTCCAACACTAGCCACACCAACGGACATCCTCCACCCCAACACATGCTCACAGTCACACACCCACAACCACTACCTCCACCACCAACACAAACTCACAGTCACACGCCAATAGCTACCACCTCTACCACCAGCACACACCCACAACCACTACCTCCACCACAAGCCACCCCAACACACACCCTCCACCCCTAACACACTCACAATCACACACCCCCAATGACCACCTCCAACACTGACACACATCCACAATCTCACACCCACAGTCACTACCTCCACCACCAACAACCCCAACACACACCCTCCATCCCCAACACACACTCACAATTACGCACCCAGAGCCACCACCTCCATCACCAACACACACCCACAATCACACATCAACAACCATCACCTCCACCACCAGCACACACCTACAGTCACACACCACATCCATTACCTCCACCACCAGCCACCCTAACACACACCCTCCACCCCCAACAATCACTCACAGTCACACACCCATAACCACCACCTCCGTTACCAGCCACCACAACACACACCCTCCACCCCCAATGTATACTCACAGTCACACACCCACGACCACCACCTTCATCACCAACACACACCCACAGTTGCACACCCACAACTACAACCTCCACCACCAACCACCTCAACACATACCCTCCACCCCCAACACACTCACAGTCACACACCCATAGTCTGCTTGGGAAACTCTGGCGGCTCCTCAGAGAATAAGCAGAAGGATTTCAAAGGCTATAGGGTATTGGAGAATGCTTTATCCATTTTTTGAAGTGATTGACCGTGGAGGCTCAAATGGGGAAGAAGATGGAATGACCAAGGCATGTGGGGATTTGGCCACTCCATTGCTCGCCTCGGCCCCCGCCCTCTGCCAACCACCACCGCTAGTGGTGCTACCCATTGTCTCTTATTGCCTCTACAACCACACTCACCTGTTGGTCGCCACCATTAGCATTACTTGCCATCACCGCCACCACCCACCTCTGCAACCAGTCATCATTGTCAATTATCTATCATCACTAGTGGATGTTGCTCTTCACCTGCTAATAGTTCTTTATGTATTTTGAATTATGTTGTTCTCAATGTAATTCAAACTAAATAAATCCTATGTTTATTTTATAGTGAGCCAAACAACTCTAAAATATTTCAAATACAATATACTACTTATGTAACACATTCATTTTATACTGCATTAATTTTAAATAAATCACAGATGTTAATATATCACTCTGCCATGACAAATTTACCAGCATACAATAATTTGGTGTCATCTATGGAAAAGATAATCCCAACATCAAAGAACTTATAAAACTTACAAAATAGCTATTATATATAATATTCTTAACAAAGAAGCATCATGCTATAAGACCCACCACTTCATGGGGCACTCGTGGAGCTAGGGACATCAAGCACCTGCTTCTTCCCTCTATAAAAGGCATTTTTTGTTGGCAAAGTTGCCTCATGCCCATCCATTGAAAATCGAGTATATAGAATGAAGGATTCTCATCATGAATTCTTTAGCTCCTATATGAGGGTCAATAGACGATACCCACACAACCAGAAAGGGTTCACTTATCATAAGGTCAACAACCTGTAAAATCTCTCACTTGAGAATACTTGTGTTGGGCCTCCTCCCAATTATGATGGGATTCCTTCTCCAGCGGTCCAAGATGCTAATATTCTCGATACTGTGAGTTCCACTCATCCAAAATATGCAACTAAACCATCTGGCAACCCTTTAACTCTCACTACAAATTTAGCTCAACGATCACTTACTAATGCTCCCAATGATGTAATCTACAATGAGATGTGGTGTCTGATCCCTCTTGATACTGCTAATATGCAAAGTACAACAATAATTCAGATTATATTTCATTTATATTTTCTTACTTTACAACAAAACCAAAAACTTGATCCTGAAGAAAAATAAGAATTTAACTTTTAATTTATATATATTGGGATACTGCGCAAGTATACGTATTGTTATCAAGTAATATATGACTTTTTGATTAATACCTGAATATCGAACCCATATGGAATTTATACAATATGCACTTTTAGAAAACTTTCTATTTTTAAAAAGAAAATTACTTAAACTGAATATATTTTACAGTAATAAAAATTCAAATATTTTTGGTATTTTTGATATTTTGACAAAATAGTA
>NW_018164677.1:371190-377511 GCF_001263595.1 Phalaenopsis equestris
TCCCTCGACTCTCTCCACCTTGGGGCTAACATCTCATATCATAACCTAAAACAATAAACCAAGTTGGGGGCTTTAATCTGTCACTTTAAAGTCCTCTAACTCTACACCCTTTGATGAATTTTTACCTATTTATTTGCACTCAATCATATGAACTACATTCTCATTCATGCAACCTCATGTGATTCTTTCCAATCGTTGACTGAGACAATACCAGCTCGGTTCTTACATGTTCTCACAACACATTTTAATATCTGGACTAACCAAGTCAAGAAGTAATTGAAGTGCATGGATTTAAATCATCACAACTTCTTCCAACATTAAAGATCAATACTCTCCAAAATTTCTATCCAAAACTTAATTACTTATCATTTTAAGAAGAAAGATAAAGAAAATTACTCAGAATCCATGGAGAAAATAAAACCACACTTTAGTTTAAAAGTAGAACTCATTGTCAAACCAACAACAAGTCTCAATTAAAACCGAAATTTGTCTCAAAACAAAAGGATAAAAACTTATCTCAAGTTCTCTACCAAACTCTTGAAGTTCTTTTGAATCTCTTCTCTTTACAATCACTCAAAATAAAATAACAAAAAGAATAACATAAAAGTAAAAGTGGTGCTTGAAAATCTCTCCGAACTAACTTCCTAAATTGATGAACTTTCAAAACTTTTCAAGTATTTTTAGGACTCTTTTCATAGTTCTCTCTTCTTTCTTTTATAGTTTTCCAAGAGGTGCCTTGGAAACTCTTCAAAATTTGCCCCAATTCGATGTATTTCCCCAAGAGATGCATCTTTTCATGATAATTTTCGTCCATAGTGGTTATAACCACATATTAAGCCAATGAGTGCCTCAAAAATCTCTTCAAAATTTACAAAAACTGACTTTACTCGTCTAGTAACTACCACTGGCGCTTAAGCACGAGACCTCTGGCGCTTAGGCTCGGTCTTCTCTGTTTAACCGTCGCTAAAGCACCGAATCTGACGCTTAGGCGCCAAAACTCATTTGCACATTGTTCACTTTTTTGCTCCAAATTTGATCATTTTTCACTCCTTTAAGCATTTTTCACCTTTTATTTGTATATGTAAGAAGAACACAAAAATACCTTCCATTAAAGCGCAATATCTCAAAAATAAGTATAAAAATGTGTCTAAAACATTATATATTTTAAGTGTATCAGTGCCTCCCTCTAAATGATAGGGATCATCTCCTTGCTCATCACAATTTTTAAGAGTCTTCTTCCTTTGTTGAGGCAGTATTTCAACACCCAATCCCAACAAGCTTCAAGCTTTTATATTTTGACTCAAATGGAATGGTTCCTGACCCTTACAAACACATTGACCATTACCGAACCATCATGCACATGCAACGTGCTTCTATTGCACTTCTTTCTCAAGTTCTTGTTGTCATTCTCAAAGGCCAAGTTGGCACTTAATTCTAATCTCTCCCAAATGAGACTCTCCCCTCTTCAAAATACTCACTAAACTCTTTATGAAGCAATTCATAATAAATCAAAGGATTATTAAATACGCATCTTGTATTTCAAGAATTCATTAGAATGTGGGAGAATTACTTTTAAATACTTCTAAATATTTATATTGAATCCTGTAAGATTCTAAGGGTGAATCATGAATTACTGGGAGGGGGGTGCGGGGGGGTTATTGGAGGGCTATGTTCTAAACCTTTCTACTCATTATTAATATGAGAGATAGTCAGATCATATGCTGACCTTGTTCATTATGAGAAAGCACAAATCACTACATACGGATTATCAATACACACTAGGAACAATTACTCTTCCTGTCAAAATACAAGAATTTTCTGGACACCTGACTCACTCTATTTAATTCAATATTGTCAAGTCAGAATTAGTGTATAATATTATTTTTGGAAGATTCCTTATTTTTGATATGTTCACTTCTATACCACAACATCTAAGAGTGTTTTCTCTCACTCCAATGCTCATAAGGAACTTATCATAATATAAACTATGATGTGATATAAAGAGTTCTTCTTAAGGGAGAAGAATCATTTCTTGACTCGCAACAAATTTTAAGAGTATTCACCCTTAGCTGAGATAGTCCTCTAGTACCCTTTCTAGTAGGCTTCATGCTCCCAGGCATTGATTCAGATGAGAGGGACAATCTTCGCTACAATTTTGAAAAGCTATTTATGTCAATGTACTGGCCATGGTTATGGTTAGGTAGTTCTTACTTTTATACATCAAGTATATGAGAATCAATTTTAGACTAGGGGCAAATTTCACTACGACTTTGAATAGTCGCTAATGTTAACATCTTAGACATGACCATAGTTAAAAAAGTTCTCAACATTTAAGATAATATTATCAACTATCTCTCTCAAATCTTCTCATAAATATAAAATATTTCAATTTCTACATACAATCCCTAGTTAGACTTCTACTCTCAAGATGTAGATGTAGCCATGACCTCAAAAGGGTTGTAAAGGTCTATATATAGACTGATTTTACCTTTAATTTGGGATCTATGTGACAATCATCCTTTCCTAATCAAGATATAATCGATCCTAGAAGACTAAAATTTTACCTCTTTCATACAGGTTAATGTTGTCAAGTAATACCTTGACGAACAAACCTTGGATAGGTTAAAAAGTCTTGATAGATTTCTTTTGACTTCTTCCACATAAGCTAATCTTCTAATAGTTAGCCTCGATTAGGTCAAACATCTTTGGTGTATTTTCTTAGATATCCCTTATACATATTAACATAATCAAGTAAGGCTCTAACAAACAACATTCCATATTGGCTAACATCACAAAGTAACACTTACACAAATAGCTTTGGATAGATCAAATATCATTGATGGATTTTCTTCCACATTTCTCATACATGTTAATGTTGTCAAGTAAGACTCTAACAAACAACCTCATATTAATTGAAAATCCATGGTGGATTTCCTTTACTCTCATTATCACGTGAAAACCACTATGTTGTTTGTTTATCATTATTCAATGGTTGGATCACTCGCTCATCACTCTCCAAAAATCATTTAAATGTAGTTTGCATAACCTTTACTACTTGGTTGTAATCATTTGGAAATAACTATTATTCTTTAAGACATATAATGATTTAACCCACTTTGGTGGGCAAAGTTATCACTTGTACTGGTGTCTTGCAATCTTTGCTGCCACCATCACAATTATTGGGCTATCATCACTTAGTGGACACCTCTGTTATTACCAGATCATCAACACTTAGCCACCTTTGTCATCATCAGATCATCAATACTCAATGAAATCTCTAGACCCCCCTCCCCCCATAATCTCCTAACCAATGTCATTACTAACCATTATTAGATAAACACTACTCAGCCACCATCACCATCATGGTACACTATCATTGACGAACCACCATTGACTTGCAATGGTGTTGTTGTTGTCACCATCACCCGACCGCCGCGATTATCAATCCACCATCACCCATCTAATGTTGTGGGACCCCACAATAGTCATCAGATTATTGTTGTCTAACAATAGGCACCAGTGTCACCACTGACTTCATTGTGGGATCACTATCTCCCATCTATTGTGGCCACCATACCATCTTCACTCGACTAAAGCAATTAGACCACAATTGATGTTTTTGTACCCCATTGTAATCATCAGATTGTCATTGTCTAACAAAAGACGTTGCTGCCACAACTGAATTCATTGCAGGATCATCAATTCCCATCATTTGTCGCAAGTAGTCCATTGTCAATTGGCTTACATCATCAAATCACAAATGATGCCAACGAACCCCATCATAATCATCAAACTATCATTATCAAACAAAAGTCACTATTGCCATCACTGACTTCATTGCGGGATCACCATCTTCTAGCTCGTGTCTTCACCATACTATTGTCATCGAGTTGATGTCATTATATCACAAATATCATTGTTGTTCTATTATTGCCACGACGACATCATAATTTCCACCACCATCACAAGACCATTACCATTTTTAGCATGTTACTTTTTTATGACCCTCAGTATCGTTAGACTACCTTCATTTATCAACCATTAATACCTTCATTTATTAACCATTAATATCATTTGAATTAGGGAACTAAACAAATGGATCATCAATCTTTCTTAGAATATCTGAAGAAGATAAGAAAGGTTTTTTTTTTCTGTTTCACACTAGCTTTTGAATTATTTACTTGGTTTAAATCCCTACATAATCACTTCAAAGGAGATCATAAGGCAATTCTTGAATCAACAACTTTCTTTTTGATGTTTTAAGGTTTGTTCACTTTTAAAATTAGGGTATGAAATTTTATTAAACTTTGAAACTTTAAGATTTCATGCTAGGACTGACAACTGTAGGCTAGAACTTTTCTTATTAGAGTTCATCTCATTCACTTTGGGATCGACACACAAAATTCAATTATGTATAGTATTGATACGCCACGTATATTTGTGTGAGTCACCTATGCCTAACAATACTTGGTGTGTGTTAATCGCCTCACCATAAGATCACATACATTGATCACATCCAACCCAATCAATCTGATGAGGTCGGTCAACATGTCTTTCAAGGGAAGGTAGTTGCCTTACCTTAGGACTACGCACCTTGATCGCCTCCAACCCGGTATGTCCAATGACGTTGGTCAACACCTTTTTTAAGAGAAGATAGTTGCATCATCGTAGGATCATGGGCCCTTGATTACCTTCAACTTGGTATGTCTGCTGAGGTTGATCAACACCTCTTTCAAGGGAAGACAATTGCCTCACCGCAATATCACAGGCTTAGTTGCCTCCAACTTGATCTATCTGATGAGGCTGGTCAATACCGTTTTAAGGGAAGACAGTTGCCTCGTGGTAGTATTATAAACCGTGATTGCCTCCAAATTGGTATGTCTGATGAGGTTAATCAAAACCTTTTTCATAGGAAGCCAATTGTCTCGTCGTAGGATAAACTATAAAAAAAATTAAATTATCAAAAATTTGCCAAAATGTGTGTGTGATCATAGGAGCACATAATCAGCGCACACGCATGCACGTAATCAATGTCCATGTGTGTTAAGCAACAACACGAGCACGTGTCCAATTATGTCTGCCTGCCCAGGCAACTGCACCCTCCTACACCCAATGGCCCGCCTGCCGCTCTTGTAAGCCTAACACAAGTGTGAAAAAGCGTGCCCGAGCACACCCGCAAACATGTGGGTCCACGAGCATGCATATCATTGGCTTGCCTTCGTGTACGTCTTCAGTATCTCTAGCAGTGGTAGTCTAGCGCATTTGTGGCACCTTGTGGTCTCTGAGGCCTAGAAGCCATCTTCTGACATTTCCGACTCAAATTTCATGGAGATCACAATTTTGCATCACATAATACTTCAAAAGCTTAAGATATATTTTCAACTTCCTTGAAAACAATGTCTGGAAATAGGGGGCAATTGATAGGACCTCAAAAATTATTTAAATCATGCAAGAATCTGAGAGCATTTCAAACAATTAATATTCAAGGTTCAAATTCAAGATCATTCATGGCTAGATTCCAGAAGCTTAAACAATGTCTGGAAATAGGGGGCAACTGATAGGACCTCAAAAATTATTTTAATCATGCAAGAATCTCAGAACATTTCAAACAATTAATATTCAAGGTTTGAATTCAAGATCATTCATGGCTAGATTCCAGAAGCTTATAGTCAAAATGTTCGTCTCTACAAGGCATGCCCAATGAAGCTGAAATTTTGTTTGATTTGAGTCCAATCAAACCCAACTCAAGTCATTACAGTTTAAGGGTTTGAATGGGTAATTGAATGATCAAATTGATTCCAAATCTGACAAGCTTATAGTTAAATCGAGCATATCATCAAGATGAATCCACAGTTTAAGGGTTTGAATGGGTAATTGAATAATCAAATGGATTCCAAATCTGACAAGTTTATAGTTAAATCGAGCATATCATCAAGATGAATCCAACAAGTTCAAGTTCGCTCAATTTTGGCGCCATTAAAACAGTCAAATACTCATTAAACATCATTTGATCAAAGTGGTTGCTCTAGGTCGTTCGATGGAGTGGTCCAGATTGACGAAATATTTGTGGAGACAGTTAATCAAAAAATCTATAAATCGACCCCTGTTCCCTTCATGAAAGGAGACCTAGACATGTTCGATGGAGTGGTCCAGATTGACGAAATATTTGTAGAGACAGTTAATCAAAAAATCTATAAATAGACCCCTGTTCCCTTCATGAAAGGAGACCTAGACATAAAAGAGAAAGTTGAAGGAGCTCCAAGCTCTTTAGGGTTCTTAAGCTCCCATATCGCTGGATCACCGCTGACAAGTCGTTGTAAT
>NW_018164677.1:377805-412529 GCF_001263595.1 Phalaenopsis equestris
TGGATCTTTTCCACTAAATGATATTTATTTGGGAAGTTTACATAAATACCACACACTTATTATGCATCTTAAAATTTAACACCTAAAGTTTGATATTTACATTTATTACACTTTGGTGTTATAAACCTATGCATTAAAAGGTATATTTCACTTTAAACAATTAGTAATAGTTTTATTTTTGATGTGGTGTCAAAGATTTGTGTTTGATATTTACATTTATTACACTTTCGTGTTATCAAACTATGCATTAAAAAGATTCTTGTTGCTACCAATTTGATTGGGTGGGAGGGGAACCAACATTGAGCGTGTAAATATTGTGATCAACTATAACATGCCTGATTCTGTGGACACTTATTTGCACCGGGTATAATTTTCTTTGAGGTTTAGCCTATTTTTTTCATTTTTTTTTTGGTGATCTGCTGACACTGCTTCACAGGTTGGTAGAGCTGGCAGATTTGATACCTAGGGTCTGGCTTTCACCTTCGTTTCTTCAGCTTCTGATTCAGATGTTCTTAATCAGTTTGGATGTTTTTTATTTGCATTCCTCTTTGACTTTGGATGAGGCAGCCTGAATTTTTTTGGCAAATAATTTTCGTTCTTATAGGTTCAAGCAAGATTTGAAGTTGATATCAAGGAATTGCCCAAGCAATATGATACTTCCACTTACAGTAAGTTACCTTCCTCTTCTACACTAGATACTCTTTCGCTGTTTTTGCTCTTTCGCATCTCATGTCTTTCTTCGTGTGTGCATTGTGCAGCCACAAATTAAATGAACGAAGAACAGCAGGAGCTCGTCCCGGTCTCGTTCAATCGATACCTAAACAAATGGTCTTCCCTTTAATCTCATTGCTTTTAAAAGCAAGCTAATTTATTTTTAAAATAAAATAAATAAAACATGTAACATGTTCTTAAAATAAAGGTAAAAATAAAAAGAAAATTTTACATGCATATCCCTCTCAATGCCCATGTATTTACATATATAACACCAAACCTTACCTTCAATTTTTACATGAATACCCCCGTACCTATGCATATGAAAGAGTTGGGTGGTATAAATTTAGAAAAGCAAAATTTAGATTTTAGATATATAAATACATAGGAATCGGGTGGTATGCATATAAATGACCCCAAATAAAATAACAGAAGTGATCCCAATTAGTAATTTACCACATTTTGGGACTGATAAATCTGTCACATTTTGCAGGCAAACTCCGATCACCGCAGTGGATTCAGCTTGTTGGTAACAGGCATGTTTTACTCGAAAACGGGAACTCGACAACCTTGCCGAATTGAATGTAATCGTTGGCTTCCACCCAGAACGAAAACATGTGGGTAAATAGGTTTGTTGACTAGAGAATCCGAATAAGTCGACAGAAGAACACGTCGTAATAACTGCGACAGAGTTATGCTTCATTTAAGCCAGAATAACTCCATATTGGCTAAAAACCGCCCGAAGCTTGTAACAAAGGGGCAGCCTCAAGCCATACTACAGTTGATCTCAGTATATGTCAAAGTTGTCACCAAATCAATATGTTGCCCTCTCATCTTGGTGAACAACTTAGAGCTTTATGGTCAGGTCAAACATGAAAACCTCCTCCAACAATGCCGCTTCCAAAGAAGACAAAATCGACCGCTCAGTCGAAACTACTCACATGAAGTTTTGTAGAGTATGCTTTGGGGTCATCAGCAAACGAAAGGAAGAAGTTGAACAGAAGAAATACAAAGTCCATAGCGCAAGCGCAAAAAAACCACTCACCCCTTATTTATAGGGACACAACAGAAGCACGTCAATTTCGAAGAAGAAAGATCACGTCAACACATAATTTGAGAAACATAAAATAAAATTTATTCTAAAAATACAAAAAAGGTTACATTTGGACTCTAGTCTGACGAAAGGTATTTACAAATTGGTTTTTGGCCGCCTTGGAAGAGACAAAATCTTTCCTAAGAAACATCTTATACAGCTTCTGCCACCTATGTTTGAAAAGACCCGCCCGATTTGCCTCAACGTGGGCCCTCTAGATGAAGGCCTCTTCCTTGATTTCAAACATCTCCCAACAGAGGGCCAACATTTCCCCCAGCACTTCTCCAGAAGAACTAACATCTCACGTAGATCCTCCTCTCGCCAAACCTTCACTATCCAAGCTAGAGAAATCTCCAATTCATCCAAGAGGCGAGCCAGCATCCTCGAGACATCATACCCCCTTGGTCATTCCATAGTGGGTCTCAATAGGGCTGGTCAGGTGGCTGACCATGTTCTCTTCGCTCTCGGCTGGAGCTTCCTGTGTTGAATCAAATGTCGCAGTTAGGTTTTTGTCGGCACCAATAAAGGGTAAGCTTTTGAATCGTACGTCCTCAACTGTTGCAAAAGACAAATACAAGAAAGAAGACAAAAAGAAAATATGAAAGTCATAAAACAAGAAAAAACACTCGCACTCAAAATTCTGTCCATCTTGAATCGAGAGACCTAGACTCCACCCTCATTCAGTGGCGAGAGATCACCGACAGTTCCTTTCATTCTCTCTTTGTAACTCGATCGACCGATGGGTGGTACCAATAGCTTCTGGAGCAACCCAATTAGCTTGCCGACCCGAGATCGTGACATGATTTTATTCTTAACTGACAGACCAACGTTGAACCATCAACTCCTCTCTAGCACTAGCTCAACTGCTTTCTGAGACCACTCAAATTGAGTCAGATGACACACATTTCTTCTTTGGCTCACCCCACAGGCGGCGCTACTTGATCCCGAGGACTGCAAACATTTTTTTTTCAGACCATGAGTTTGGGCGAGGGATTCAATCCTTTCTCCATAAAGGACATTCAGAGAGTCAAGCGGTTCCTAAAAAAGCCACGCAGAGTATTAGAGAGAGTTCATCATGCCCTATTTATGAGGGTCATGGACAAAAAAATCTAAAAAGTTTAATTGTTGAATCCTTAAATATGATAATTGAGATTTACTT
This sequence comes from Phalaenopsis equestris, assembly GCF_001263595.1. Lineage (NCBI taxonomy): Eukaryota > Viridiplantae > Streptophyta > Magnoliopsida > Asparagales > Orchidaceae > Phalaenopsis > Phalaenopsis equestris. Next base: position 380,769 of record NW_018164677.1, read on the forward strand.
TTCTATTAAAATTCTCTTAGTTTTGCTGCAGTTGTTACTTTCAACAAGCACTAAAATCGAAAAACTTAATATGCACACAAAAATTATGCAACACAAATCTCAAGGTAATTTAATAGTCAGATTATAGCCTACAAAACTAAGAGCCTTAATGCCCAAAATCAACCAAGCTACAAAAGATAAAAATGGCTAGGTTTGGAACCCTACAGGAGACGGAGGCATCCATACCGACTTACATGAAGAAAACGATCAAACCAAAGTCTAACTCCAATGCTCTAACCACACCAACATAACCAGAACCACCCTAGAAGCTCCTTCAAATGATATCAAAGGTCAATAATCGAATAAGCTAACTGTCCATCCCAAACAAGAACCAACCGGCCACCCTGAACAAGAGCCGACCGAAGTCGTTTTAACCGACCTATCCGGTGGCTACCGAGCGATAGTTTTAGACAAACAAAAAGACTAGAATATCATATACAACCCCTCTAAAGCAGGGGTAAAACATGTAATTTTACATATTGTCCTCTTATCTCCTATAAATAAGACTCCATTGTGTATTACGAGCTTTTTTTCCTTCTTTTAGTGGTCACCCCCTCTTTGTAACCCAAATCTTCAATAATATAAAATGGGCCATAAAAGCCTGTGAATACCCTAGTTTGTCTCAAAGGGCCAAGTCGCTATGCAGTTGTCTCCTTTTTCTCTATTTTCCTTCTCCCTTAGTTACTACGTTTTATTCTTTGAGTGTGTCTTCCCAAGATAAACACAGATTCAACATAATTAAATACAATCTCCCGTTTATTCCAAAAAGAAAAAACCAAGTTCTAATTACAGGCTTAAATTTACATGTTCAACAAACAGTACAAAGTGTAATAAACTCAGTTTGCAAAGCAGAAAATTAGTAAACTGCTAACTATAAACGAATTTGAGTTGACAAATCTCAGCGTTTACTATAAAACTCAAAAGAGAGAATACAAAGTTGTGAAGCTGAAATTGAATAATTTGGTTTAGAAGTAAGCTTTGCTATGAGAAAAACGTGCAACCTTTAATTCAAACAAATAAATATAAATATATTTTTTAAAGAAAAACAATAATTTATGCCTCCCTTGATGCGCCATGGTGACCTTCATGAACAAATAAGCTTAGAACCTCAATCACTATGGGTACGAATGCGAACAATTTTGTTGATAAATTGCCTCTCTCGGCGATAGCTGTTTTCAGGTTTCAGCCAAAAAAAGAAGCAACAGTTATTTAGATCAAAAGATAGAAATCTGTAGCTCGTATTCATCGCTAAAGTTCCAAACGCAGTTAAATATAACTTGAATACAATAGATAAAGACGCTCGGGCTCATTTGGCGGGTTGTAGAAAGGAAATATATTTTTAAATTATTATTTATTTCGTTTTCACTCGGTTTGACTCCGAAATATGAAATAATCACTTTCGAAGCATGATTAAAGTGTTTGTTTATTTCAAAAATTATATTAACCTTTGAAAGAATTTACATACATTACCACTCAATTCTTATGTATTTCCATATCAACCATCTAAAATTCAATTTTTTATATATGACACCCTATCTAGGGATGAAAAGGTGTATTTCATGGTTTAAAAGTTAAAATAGAGGCCCTTCTGATGTGATAAAAAAAAATTGGGTGTTATGAATGTGAATAGCAAAGTTTAGAAGTTAGTAAATACATAGGAATTGTGTGGTATGTATGTAAATGCCCCTTAATTAAATCTAACCAAATGATAGAACCTAAAAATTCAATCCTTCTTATTATATATTTTCAAGCTTCCTAAGGAACCAACTGGGCCCTTATGGATCAAAATTTTGATAGAGTAATTACAGCAAAATAACACATAGAAGAAAGCAACACATACATGACCATGGCAGAGATGCAGAAGCACAAGACGCCAATAGAAAGATGAATCAGAAAAGAATGCCAGAAGTTTTCCCGGTCTAGAACCATTCTCTCAGAGACGAGTGTTACGGCACCAGAAAGAAGCAATACTATCCAGCCTGATGGCAAGCTTTGAAGAAAGGAAAATGAAGATCCCTGCATAAATAAAAATAATAAAAAACAAATAAGAAACATAATGATAAAGTGTAAATAAAACAAGAATATGAGAATACATGATTACATACCTTGAAGAAACGACTTATAAATACTGCAGAGTATGTAATTCTCAAAATCATATCTTCAATCGGTCAAGGAATCACGTTAAAAGGAGCATTTTCATCTCATGACATCAGAAGGAAGTAATAAATTCATTCATTCGAACATTCTAATGGAATATTTATCAGTTATTGCACAAATTTATAATCATAATTAATACAGATATTATTATTATTATTATTATTCCAAAGCACTGTATAAAAAGCAAATAAAAAGCTACAATGAATATACCAAATAAGACTTTGGAGTCTGTTTGGAATAATTTTTCGCTCCTTTCCTTCTAGATCATTGCCATGTATTTGTTTAACTATTGCTTTCTTGGACATTTTTATAGTGGAAAGCATACTTTAAGAATCAAATCTACAAAAGTGAGGTAGTTCTACGAAAACTACTGTCTGACTTTAAGAAAAAAATACCGCACAACAACTTCACAATCACCTTTATAGAAGGCTACAACAACCCCAAATGAACCCATTTATGTAAATGCATGAAAAAGACCTGATTCCACATTGACCAATAATACTCCCCGCCTATCAACGGTTCTACAGAGCACAAAAAAATAATTTCAAGTATCACGGTGCAAGCATCTATCACCAATATTTTACAACATTACCACATTGTCCATCTTAGACTAAATTTTTTACAAAAAATAAAATAAATGATAAAAAAAATTACAGATTTTTTGTCTGTGAACAATTCAATGACTACTAGTCTAATATTACTTCAAATTTTAAATAATAGGCAGGTGGTTAGAAAGGCGTTGTAGCACAAGTCAAATTTACACAAGTATTTATAACTATTTTCTAAAGATAATCACCGTGTCATATACCTCTATTCCGGAGGGATCATAGAAAGGATACTTATAGAATTGGCGACAATTAGACCAAAAGCTCCAGCAGACCCCACCAAAATAATATTGAGTATAATATATATTCCAGAAAAAAGGAACAATGAAAAATTTGATTGTATTAATTGACTTTCATTGGCAACAGCATGCAAAAATGCTTCGGATGTACCTGCAGCACAATATTAAAATATTAAATTCAATATTAAATCTATGAAAGTGAATAAGTCAATAAATAAGTAGCAGGAAATTTCAAGATAAAGCTGTGCAGCAGTAAAGCAATGATTTCGGAAGAACTTAAACGATGTTACGAGAAGTCTCCACTTCACAGCTAAATAAGTAGCAAGGCAGCACATAACCAATAGTGTCAAAGAACTCTGAAAATTTATTAAATGAAAAAAATAACAAAAGCATTAATAGATATTAAACATTGGCAAAAAACTTTTAGTTACCCTTCCAACTTGTCTTGAATTTGAATCATCATTTTTGTCAGCAAGAAAACTAAAAAGAATGCATATCAAAAAAGTGCCAGAGTTTCATTCAGTAAACTATGCGCGCGCAAATATATATATATATATAGCGATTGAAGACTATGGTAATTCTATGTTAGCCACATCCTAAAGTAACAAAAATACATCCTGCTAATTTCCTCCCTCTCCACAAACGAAAATTAATTTTTGACCGAAAATTAGAATCCAATGACGTGTTTTGATAAATTCCCTCACTTTATCCTACAGGTAATTGGAAATATAAATGCCACTATATGAAAAAAAGGGCAAGCCGAGCAGAGACTTGTAACTGAATCATTATTTATATTATGTTTTGATCATGAATTTCTTATGACAGCACGACGACAGGATCAGCAATTGTAAGATTCTGCTAAAAAAACAAAAACACCATCTGATTCCCATGTATTTACATATCTAACACTGAAACTTAACATTTTACAATTATAACACCCAAATTTCAAATTACATCAAAATACATCAATTTTAACTTTTAGAAAGTGAAATACACCTTTTTTATGCATAGGTAAGGTGGCATGTATGTAAAGATTGAAGTTTGGGTGTTAGATATGTAAATAACTACAAATTGAGTGATATGTATGTAAATCTTCCCAAAAAAATAAGAATGAACAAATGTGAGCTAATAAATTTTCTTTCTCCAGCATTTGCTTCTCCAAAATGGAGTAAGAACAAGCCTTATAATATGCCCTAGAAATCATTCGCAGTATCAATAGAAACAGCAAAACAACCACTCAACCTACAGTACAAATTAATAGTGGTGTACGCTCAAAGGTTCAAAAACAAAAAGGTAATTTCTAGATTATGCCTTCAGAATAGTGCCTCTAAAAGCAACACGGGAATTAAAGTAGGAACAAATGAACCAGACCACTGCAATCCCTTTAAAAGCTGGACATATTTATTCACACGTCACTAAATTTTACCTTATTAAATAGCGAAATTATGTGATTTTCTTGTGACAATCAAATCATGGAATTTGACAAAAATGAAAAAAAATTGATTGAGATATTTTTTTATTTTTTTTTGAATTTCATAACTTGGATGAAAACTTGACAAATGGAAGTAAAAGGGTGCAGGCTTTGTAAATAGCAAAGATTTTGGGGGCATGCCTGAAATTTTGAATTTATTATGAGTGCTAATTTAAAATGAGTTTTTTATAATACATTAGATACTAAAGAGAGTGAAAAATATATGTATAAACAAACCAAACAAAGAGAAAAGAAAAGTAAAAATTTAATTCAAATAAAGCGTATTAAATATGAAAATTAAAAAGTATTTTTTTTAGAGAAAGATATTCAACATAGGTGGATGACACAATGATAAATTTTTCAATGAAATTTTCTGGAAATAAGATCAACCTTAGTGATCTTAATACCTTTAATAAAATAAAACTTTATTTTTTTATCACGCATCAGTAAAAAGAAAGTTGATGAGGCTTTAAAAAAACCAATGGTAGAAAATCAGTAGAACCTATTGATATCCCAATTGAAGTGTGAAAATCTTTAAGAGATTTGGGAGTTTATTCGCTTACTAAACTCTTTAATATTATTTTAAAAACTAAAAAGATGTCTGAGCGGAGGAAGAGCATTTTGGCCCCCTTTTTTAAGAATAAAGAGGATGCAAAAGAGTGCATATTAGAAATGAATTAAGTTAATGTGTCATACATTAAAAATATAGGAGAGAGCAATTGAACATAGGTTAAGATATGATACAAACATTTCTCATAATCAATTTTTATTTATGTCGAGCAAGTCTACCTTGGACGCTATACATTTATTGAGAGATGTGATAAAGAAGCACGAAGAGAGTAAGGGGGATCTACATATGAGTTTTATTGATTTAGAAAAAGCTTACGATAAGGTTCCAAGAGAATTCCTTTAGAGTGTTCTAGAAAAAAATAGGTGTTGATATGACTTATATTCAATTCAATAAAAATATGTATACTTGACTTGTTACTTGTGTTCAAACAGAAAGAGAATTGACCAAGTATTTTCCTATGTCAGTTGTACTACATCAAGGATTAGCTTCATGCTAATATCTTTTCATTTTAATTACGGATAATGCTACAAGACATTTAGAGCAGGATGTACATTGGTGTATGATTTTTGCTAATGATGTCATTCTTGTGGATAAGAAAAAAAGTTCAAGAAAAACTTGAATTATGGAGGTCTACCATTGAAATCTAAAGGTCTTCAATTGAGTAGATCTAAAATTGAATACATATAATGTAATTTTAGTAGTGGCAGATCTAGTAGCTGAAGTAACTATGGGGGATCAAATCATTAAAAGATGTGAACGTTTTCGACATCTTGGGTCCATTGTTCAAAGTGATTTTGATATAGATGGGGATGTTATTAGAAGAATTCAAGTTAGTTGGTTGAAGTGGAGGAAAGCATCAGGCCTATTGTTTAACAGAAAAAGTACCGCTTAGACTTAAGGGTAAATTTTATAAGATGGTAGTGAGACCTGCAATGTTTTATGATGCAGAATGTTGGCTTTTACAAGGGTAAGCATAAAACTATGTTGAGTGTTTTTGAGATGAGAATGTTTAGGTAGATGAGTGGCTTGACACTTAGGGACAAAATGTGAAATGAACGTATTTGTGAAAGAGTTGTTGTAGCTCCAATGGCGGATAAGATTAGATGGTCGTCGTAGAAGGTTTGGTCACATTAAACATCGATTATCTGATGATCCAGTTAGGAGAGTAGATGTTTTAAAGTCAACATAAGAAAGACATAGATAGACCTAAAAAAATTTGGACATATTGTATAATAAATGATCTTAATTTATTAGAATTAAAGGAAAATATGACACTTAAATAGGGCACAATGGAGAAAAGGATTCATGTAGTCGAGCCCACTTATTGGGGTAAAGAATATTGTTATTATTGTTGGTAATCTAAAATGAGGAACATTTTAGATATCTCGGGTTTATTATTCAAAGTGATGGTGATATTAGTAGAATTCAAGTTGAATGATTGAAGTGGAGGAATGCATCAGGTCTATTGTGTGATAAACATGTACCGCTCATACTCAAAGGAAAATTTAATTAGATAGTGGTGAGACCTGCAATACTTTATGGCGTGGAATGTTAGACTATAAAAGAGAAGCATAAAACTAAGTTAAGTGTTGTTAAGATGAGAATATACTTACGTGGATGTTCGAAACAAAATGTGAAACGAATATATTCGTGAAAGGTTTCTAGCTCCAGTGGAAGAATAGATTCAAGAGAGTCGTCTAAGATGGTTTGGTAACATTAAACGTCAACCATCCGATGATCTGATTGGGAGAGGAGATGTTTTAGATTGAACTTATGTTAAGAAAGGAAGAGGTAGACCTCAAAAAAACTTGGGCATGTTGTATAAGAATTGATCTTAATTCATTAGAATTAAATGAAATTATGACACTTAATATGACATAATGGAAAAAAGGAATTCACTTAGCCGACCCCACTTATTGAGATAAAGGCTTGTTGTTGTTGGTAATTTAAAATTTCAATGCAAGGAGACCTCAAAATTATGACTTCAATATAGTGCCACCTTAAGCAACATTGGAATTACAATAAATCATACATGTCATAGATCTAGAATACAGTAAACTTAAACCAAGAAAAATCGATAAGAATTCAAAGAGAACATAAGGGAAATTGGATGCTTAAAATTTTTAAAATCAAAATACATGCATACAAATAAAAGAAAGTTAAAAAGGTTTTAGTCCGTCTAGAATTCTAAACGGGCTAGAGAACAGAGAGTACTAACCATTTGTGGCTAAAGTAATGATATAAAAGCAATAGTAGCTCAGCAAAGTTGAAGCTTGTCCATCACTCCATTTCTTTCCATAAAGTAGTCTCATGAGACAATATGAGTAACTTGGGCCAAAAGCAATGGCTACAAGACCTACAATGATTTAATAACACAACAAAATAGATGGCAATGAGATTAAAAAAAGGGACATTTACATACATACCACCCAATTCCTATGTATTTATATATCCAACACCTAAACTTACTTTTTACATTAGATCACCCAATTTTTTCATATCACATCAAAAATACCACTATTTTAGTGAAATACACTTTTTCATGCATATAGATAAGGATGCAGCCAATTTGGCCTAGTGGTTGAGAGCTTTGTCTTTCAATCAAAAGATTTTGGGTTCAAGGCCTTATATATGCACTATGCATGTGAAAAAAAAAATGCATGGGTAAGGATGCATATATGTAAAATTTGAAGTTGAGGTATTAGATCTGTAAATACATAATAATTGAGTGGTATGTTTGTAAGCCTTCCTTTGCAAAGTAAAGAATCATTAAGCTAACTATTAATGAGATAATCAACAATACATAAACCAAAATTTGTGCTTATTTTTCCATATGTTGAGCTCGTAAATGGTGTTTAGATAAGTTTAGGCGTGTTTAGTTTTCTCTGTTTGAATGACTAAAACAGAATGAACACAAACAAGCCATAACAAGCAGAGCTGATGCTATCCGACCGATTCAACTAGTTTTATTAACAGCAGCCATAATGCCCAAAAGTATTAAGACCATAAGACCTTCAACAACCTGTTCTCATCCTTTCCACCCCTAGAGGTTTGCATAGATGGACATTCAAAAATCCAACAGAGCACAAGAAATATTACTAAATCATATAGTTTTCGTAGCAAACTTAAATCTAAACAAATAACATTTCAGATAAAGATGTTGTTGACAAAAGGGGCAAGTAATTCTAAAAGCATACCAATCAATGATACAAGCTTCAATGCATCTGTTAATGAATTTGCTAACACAGTGATCTTTTGGGGGGAGTCTCCTGTTCAAGAAGAAAGATGAAAAGTTGGTTCCTGCATAATAAGAATGACTCGAAGATTATGACAGTTATTGTCACATCTAGACATCAGAAATAAATGTTGAAATACAGAAAGTAAAGAGTCTATATACAACTAAAGACCATCCAACATTAATTAAGTACAAACAAGAAAAAACACGAACCACATAATAAATATTAAAGAAGCCTTAAAATCAATTTTGAAAATCATTTTTAGGCCTTATTTGGTAATGATTTTAGCTGCTGATTCTGCCTTTTAGGATGACAGAATTAGTTTTGGTTGTTTGGTCTAGCAGGATTAGCTGTTGTAGTTCACAACTCAGTTTTAGGTCAGTAGGTTTCTGGAGAAGCCTTTTTTCAAATTTCAGCATTTTCCACCATTTTAGTGATGAAAATACACGACCCAACCCCCTAAATAGTGTTAGTTAAACAATATATGGAAAAATAAATAAATTATTTGATTTATTTAAAACTAATAAAGCTAATTAATAAGATATTAACTAGTAATGTAATTCATCATTATCATCTTCTTTATAACAACCATTAGGGTTTTCAATATGAATAATCAACTTTCATTTGTTTGCATTAAATCTACACCTCGTAAAGCATTCAGAACAACTTCGATGAATGCAATCTCAGGTATATGTTTTTTTTAATATCCAATATTAATTTTCTCAGCTCATCTAATATACATAATTTTCACCTTTTAGTTGCAAAGTTATAAATCACCTTAGTTTATATTCAACCAATTATCTTCAAAAAATGCCACCCAACTTTTTTTATAAAGTAATTATTTCTATACTTACCTTTTCTAATTTTTCCACATCTATCCTGACATTTTCATTTCTATCAATCTCAATTTAAATATTGATGAATTTTTCATAGCCCGACATTGGAATATATACATCGCCGACTTACAATTTTATAGAATTTACCGTTCAAGTCTCAATGACGTCCTCTTATCATGCAAGACACCCAAGATATTTAAGTTGAATCAGTTTCTATAGAAGGTATATCACTAAATCTCTACTTATTTGTATAACAAATCTAAGATAATTAAGCCAATTGCACTTCAGCATTTAATCGTCTAACAATATTAAAAAATAATTGATAACAGAATGCTCATTCAAATTATATATCACACTCGTCTTTGTTCTAGAAATTCTAAGACGTGTTTCTAAACATTTCTTTTACTGTTCTAATTTCTAAAATTTCAATGAATGACATCAATTAGGACTACATTGAAAAAAGGCATAAAGCATACATTAAGACAACTAACTTGGGATATCCATTGTAATAATCTCCATAACTACTAAGAAAATATATGAAGTTAATGTTAATATTTATATAAATATGGGCTCTCAAAGAGAATAACATAGATGGCAATAGAAGAATTGAGAGAAGTCTACGTTGAAAAGCGAAGAGTGCGTCTCAACACGAACTCTAAAGAAGACGATATGCACAAAAAAGCAAGATTTCACCTACCTAATCCATTGTATCATATTGGGTTTATTTTGATTTTTAGGGGTCTAGCTTCTCATTGATATGAGCCCCAATGATTAATGTATGGAACTCAAAGAACACTTTCAATTAAGAGTGATTTTTCATGTCCTTTTGAGATTCATTGTACGTGTGTCCTAGGGAAAGTGACTGGTAACATAAGCAATAATGAAATAAATAAAAATTGGAACTATATTCCTAGACGTAAGCAAGTAAAGCAACATAAACATGCTGAATAAATAATTTTATTATTGCATAAATGAGTTAATAATTTACAGCAAATAAGGTTATATCGAATTATAGGTTAACAACAAGAACATGTAAATCCTAGGGCTAATATTTACAAGGAAATGAACACAAAGGCGAACATGTTGGAAGAGAGGACAATCAGATGGCCGACCTCTTGTGAACCATTGAGTAAAGAAATTTCCAATAACCCATGTGGTTAGAAGGACATATCACCTAGGGTTAGAAATTAACCAATGTAAAAAAAAATCTATTAATTGGCTAAGAGATGTCAGTCTTTTCTAGCTTGAAAAGGCAACGACACTAATAACTACAAAAATGACCTAAAGGAATATCAAACAGGAGCACGTAGAAGATAAAAAAGGGTAAGAAAATGTGCTCGGGGTATTATCTCTTGTAGGGTTATGACTGCAAGGCTCAATAAACAAGAGTAATGCACTGAGAAGACGACATATGACTTCTAGAAATTACTGTGAGCTAGGTTGACTGCTACAGAGCAGAATTCTTCTATGTGGCCTCCTTGAATCATACAGGGAAGACCAAACCAAGAAAGGAATGGTGAACTTGCCAACCCAAAATCAATCGTGTTGGTAAACCATAGAGGAAAGCCAGGCCTGTGCTGATGTCACATTTTTTATTGTCAGTAAAACATGAGGATAGGAATATCATGTTGTTAGATAAAAGAAGATAAAGATGTCAAAATTTAGCCACCAAAAGGCAAATTTTGGTGGGATCTACACACCTTGCTTGGGGATAGCAAAAAGATACATTGAGATGTCAAACTTTAGTCTACTTGAAGTTGGCCATAAAAATGCGGTGCCTAAAGGATGTCTCCATGAGAGTGCTTGTTGAATTTTTGGCAGTTATTGTCAACAAGAGAATAGGCAAGGGATCAACCAATGGATAGGCTAAAGTTATCCACCATGTCGACTGAGAGACATCAACAAGACAACACTAACGCTTCCAGCAAAGATGTCAGGAAACTCATATGCAAGACAAACGCATAGGATATGTCGACCAATGTACAACCAGTCATCAATCGAGGTCACAAGAAGACATTGGACAAGACAATGGAGGGATTGCCTAGGGGCTGAGTTAAAAAGGAGGTCAATAAATAAGGCCCCAAAATGGATGGTCTTTAACGCAGAACATTCCTCATGTTTAGGGACCAACACTTTACAGTTATGTAGAGATTTACATAAGGATATTATTTGAAGCTCCCCAACTATACAACATTCACATAAGCTTGTGCCCAATAGACTTCAAATATGGTAGCCGCCATTTTGAATGAACAACCTTTATTCCCTGCTTATTTATATGTCTGAGCCAACGCTGTCACAAATCAAAATTTACAGTGGAATGAACAACAGCCATATCTCCACAACTGAAAATCATGGAAAGTGTTCTGATTTTTTTTCCTGAGTAACCAACATGGCTCTCTCGAGTGTCATTCTAACCACAACAATTCATAGTTAAATTATACTTCTCCTCATGAAACTGCACAACTGAAATGAAGTTGTGTGAACTCAAGCACATGTCTCACCTTTTGGATCTTCCAAACCATCCCATCAATCATTTTTTAGCTGATGACATCAACACCAACAATATTCAAAGATTAACCATTAGCAAGATAAACAATTCATGATCAATGCCAAGGATTAATAGAGCATTCAACAAAAAAATATCAAAGCATTTTGTACCTCTTAGGTGATTGTATTCAACACATCATAATTCTTACCATTATTCTTCCTTAATGCTCTATAGTTCTTCAAGTGACGAGTCTGCTCACAAATATAGCAATCCACATTCCATTCATTCATGAATTCGCTTCAATCATTATTTGATTTTCCCTTGTTATCATTACCCTTGTTGGAACACATCTCAAACTTATACCTTCAAACATTTAAAGCAGAATTTGGTGTTGAAACTTATCCAAAATGTCTCCTTCAAACCTCCTTTACAAGAATGGTATCACAGACATTATCAAACTTCAATTTTGAATTCCTCATAGAATTACTTACAACGGTCATCATATCATAAGATCCCAACTATTTGGTAAATTCAATAGAGTTATGGTACATACCTCATCATGAAATAGAATCCCCGTAGAAACTAAATGATTCACAATGATGCTGAACTTATTTGGGTGTTGCCCCACCCTCAACCAACTTGATCAATTAATTTTTCATAAAATATATTTTGTTGCATGTTAATGGTTGCTCATATCAAGCTAATTCATCAAAGCACAATGGTCTTCATCTCTTTCATATTCTTCGACAATGCCAAACGGACCACTCCTAGAACCAATCTATCAAGAATATTTCACTCATCATCTTTCAAGTCTTAGCTTCTGGTCCAAGAGCAAGGCATTTTCTTAATATTAAGATAATATGAGATATGCATCCTCCATAGTGCTAAGTTCAATCCATCAAACTTAATGATTCTATGGCATCATTCTCAATCAAAACTAAATGCCTTGATACCAGTTGCCTGAGATAGACAAAACTTATACAAACACAGCTAAAAATAGAAACACAAAACAAAGATGAAAAAACAAAAAATTTATATAGGTTCACCCAATTGATGGTCACTTCACATTATCATCACAAGCATATTTCAATGTGAATTTATTATGGAGAAAAGAAACCCTAATTTCTCTGGTATAACACAAAAATCTCTCTCTCTCTCTCTTCTCTCTCTCTCTCCCTCTCCCTCTCACACACACACACACACTATGAAAAAAACCACTAGGACAAAAAAATACAAAAAAATTTCCAAAATGATCTTAATCAAGACCCACCAACTAAATCCTTGTGGCATATTATTCTACTTAGGTAAAAAATTAACAATACCTTCAGGCTAATCTCTTCAATATGTTTTTCCTTCGTTAAACTACGAATATCATAACCCGTGTCTGAAGCCTACAACATACCCTCCATGTCATTGTTTTCAAGGCACCTACACCTAAAGCAAATAACATATCATCCAATTCATCTTAAGTTTCAAAGGTTGATATTTCAATATAACACCATTCAAGAAAGGTGCTCCTAAATGAAGGGTGTAGCAAAAAAAAAAAAAAAACTGCAAGTGAGCCCACAATCCTTGAGATAACTTGATATTTACCCCCACCAAAACTGCCATACCATCCCTTCTATTCCAAATAAAGAGATGAAAGCAGAAGATCTCTCTATGTTCAGGTCTTCTACCTCCAGATTCCATGAAACACTAATTCTCTAGTTCCTCTATCTAGTCTCGTTAGAAAGACCTTCTCTACCCTTAAAGATGCCTCACTAACCTGAGAAGTAGGGCTGTCAATTTGGCTCGTTGTTCGTGAACAGCTCGTGTTCGGCTTGTTCGTTAAGCCTAACGAGCCGAACACGAACAAATTTTTAAGCTTAAAATATAAACGAGCCCAACACGAACAACAGTTTGTTCGCTCCTGTTCAGCTCGAAAACGCTCGAACCTAGCGAGCCGAACACGAACAAATTTTTAAGCTTAAAATATAAACGAGCCCAACACGAACAACAGTTTGTTCGCTCCTGTTCAGCTCGAAAACGCTCGAAAAAAAAATTATATAACTTTTTATAGAACAATTTAACGAGCCAATTTCGAGCCGAACACGAACACGAATGTTTAAATCGAGTCGAACACGAATACACTGTTCACGAGCCGATTTCGAACACGAGCTGATTTCGAAAGAGCCGAATACGAGCCAAGCCTGAGCCCGCTCAAGCTCGGCTCGTTTACAGCCCTACTGAGAAGAGGACAAGCCATGTGCGAAAAACCTGGTGGTGGTTTTCTTGCGGAGATTATCATCACTATCATTTATATATAACCTTCCAAACTTCTCCTAATTTAATTCTAAGGGTGTGTTTGGGGCGGTGGGGGGTCTGCGGCGCGGCACCGTGCCGCTAGTTTACCCAGTTTGGGGCGGCGTTGTCGCCGCAGCGTCTAGTGGTTTACCCCTAACGCCGAAAATTCCCCCTTACCTGAGACCCAGCTTCGTCGATCGGCTTTTTACCCCCGTGCCCTCTAACCGTAATCCTTTGTGCCACAATCTCCTTCGTCGGGTTCTCCTTCGCCGACAGAGTGTCGATTTCTTCTATCAGTGGCCGACGCCTTCTCCTCTGGAAGCCTGCTGCCATATCCTATCGAGGCCCGACGACGTCTCCTCTCGAGGCACAAAGCACGCAGGTAAATCGGATTTTCTTCTTACTCTTGCCGTCTCCTTCCCCAGCAGCAGACGGAGGGCAAAATGCATAGCCGTTGTTTAGTCGTTTTAACCCATACCTATGGCTGCAGAAGCTCATAGTTTACAGCCGTCTTCTTGTTATGACGTCTGTCGCATTCATTCTACTCTCAAATACTAAACTTTTGTAAGTAGTTTATAATCAGTAAAGTTTTGGTTTTTAAAGTGTTTTTTTTTGTTGGGAATTTGTTTGTTGTCATTGAAGGACAAAATTGCTGGCATGAAAAGAATTTTTTATGCTATGTTTTTTTTAAGATATGTTATTCTCAGTGCTTCGTTCTAGCAGCCCATGCTTTCGAAGCATAAAAAAGGATGCACTATATTTACTTTGATGTTCACATTCTCTCTTGCTGAACTCTGAATTCAGTACTCCATTTCCTTCCTTGAAAAAATTATTGGTTCTATAGATTGCTTATTATATTGCTTTTTTCGAACAAAATGATATTTGTCTTATAATTATTAAGTGATGCTTGTATATTATATACAATATTGACAATTAATACAAACATTTGCTTCTAATTTCTAACCTCAAACCTAATATGATGATAAAACTCATACACTGTTGAAAGTGATTACAAATTGATAGTGTCATTGGAGGACAATTTAGGACAAGACATACATCGCCTTCATGTTAAACTTCATGTTAAAAATAACAGTTTTTTTTTCCTTTTTCTTTAGCACTTTTAGTACGGACTGTTAAGTGAATTGTGTATCTGAACTATTATGTTATTTTGAAATAAATTTCTGCTTTTGAAGTATCAAATATATGACTATCACAATTTTGTCTTGAACAACTTTATGGCAAAATGGTTATTTTTTTAAAAGCAGCTGCTCCACAACTGTTTTACTGCAACAAAAAAACAGACAACCAACTTCCCCGTAGCAGTTTCTTAAGGCAGCACAGCTGCAGCTGAAAAGCTAATAAACTGCAGCCGCCCCAAACAGACCCTAAATGACCATTTGATCCTCGTATTTGGACTTCTTCAACTTGCATGTTAACCGTTCTCCAATCAAGAAATATTCCTCTACAGATGATCTCAACAATCATAGCATGCTTCATTATTGGGTTGAAGGGAACAAAGATCATAAATCTTCATATATTTACCAGCTTATGTACCATATTTTCATAATATATCATCACATCACTGGAGGAAATCTTGAGCACATATTATATATACTTCAATAATAATAATAATAATAATATTATTATTAAATAAATAACTCATGTAATAGGATCAAGAGCCCGGAATAATATTTTTGTACTGCATAACTCTCTTTCCTCTCGCAATACTGATATTATTATTAAATAAATAACTCATGTAATAGGATCAAGAGCCCGGAATAATATTTTTGTACTGCATAACTCTCTTTCCTCTCACAATACTGATCACAATGAAACGGTCATGTAAAATTAATGTTTTAAAATAATGTACATTAATAAATCACATAACAAGGTTTACAATTGGAATTTTCATCCATCAAGTGGTAAAACAAATTGCTAATAGAAACTTTTTGGCTAGAGATATTGCAGAAAAAGACATGAGAGAATACTCATTTAATTCTCATCACCAATTTTCAAACATAAGACTATATATAGAGAGAAATCATTCTCTCCTACATTACAGTCTTACCAAATATCTAGTCAAATCATTGAAAGAAAAAAATTATGAAATAAACATAAATAGGAAGTGAGGAAAAACTAATCAAGGAATTTCCCAAATTATCTCCAATTAACTATCACTCCTTGGATAGTCGGCCTTGGCTTACCATGAAAATGAGCTGATCCTCTTAAAATGATCTCGGCCTTGGGTCATAGATGTAGTATGCACCAAGCTTGGTATCAAACTCAACTTGCTTAAAGGAAGATTTTTGGTGAAGACAACAACAACTTGTTGATGTGTCGAAATATTGTTTAGCTGTATAATTCCACTATTAACTTTTTCAAAGATAGAGTACTTATCAATTTCAATATGTTTGGTCCTGTCATAATGCACGGGGTTCTTAGTTATACTTATAGCAGTTCAACTGTGACAATACATTAGTATAAGCATATTAGCGGTAGGGGTGTAAACGAGCCAAACAAGAGCGAGCCATGCTCAGCTCGTGTTCGGCTCATTTATATTTCGAGCTCAAAAAGTGTGTTTGTATTCAGCTTGTTGCTTAACAAGCTGAACACGAGCTGTTCACGAACAAAAAGTACCTGCTCGTGTTCGTCTCGTTTATATTTCGAGCTAAAAAAGTGTGTTCATGTTCAGCTCATTAAGCAAACGAGTCGAACACGACCTGTTCACGAACAAATAGTCCTTTTAACAACCCTAATCATATAGTCATAAGACAATAAGGGTTTGAGTAAGATTTAAAAATTATTATTTATATTGAAACATCATTTGAATCTAGTTTAATAATTTTTATTATATTTTCTTAATCAATATTTTAATTGGTTATAAATATTTGTAGCCTTGTAGTTAATTAGACTTTTTTAAAATACTGCTTAATATATATATAAATATAAACTTGATGAGTAGTATTTCGAGCCAAAACGAGCCGAACACGAACGAGCACATCTTAGATCGTGTTCGGCTCGTTAACTTATCGAATGAAATTAACGAGTCGAACCCGAGCTGTTCACGAACAATGAGTCGTTTTGACATCCCTAATTAGCGATACACACTAATTCCCTCAATAAATTATGAATCCATATCCCTTCATAGCTACCTAAGGCAAGTGACATGCACTCTGATTCTGCACTACTTATAGAGACAATAGCTAACTTCTTACTTTTATCCATGACCAATTTTTTTTCATACAAAAGAACAATAACCTGTGGTCGACCTTCTATCAATGAATTCCCCAACCCATTTTACATCAGTGTAAATTTCTACATCTTTGTTTCTGATTCTCTCAAAAAATTAAACCATAATAAGGAGTCTTCTTGAGAAACCTTAAGGATCTTGTACACCATCTCTACATGTTTTTCATTTGGGTTAATCATATGTTGGCTCAAAATACTAACAGAGTATATGCACTAAATGATATAATATGTGACAAATAGATGAACTTTTCAACTAATATTTGATATTTTCCTTGTCCACGGACATACTTTCTTCTTCCGTATTAGACTTCTTATTGGGATCCATTGGAGTATCAACAAGTTTGCATCCAATCATCCATGTCTCCTTTAGCAAATCTAGGATGTATTTCCTCTATGATATAGCAATACCCTTTGCAGCTACCTCCATACTTAGAAAATATCTCATGGTCCCTAAATCATTGATTTCAAACTCAATTATAAGCCCTTCTTTGATTTTAAAGATTTTTCTTTCAACATCGTCAGTAAGAATCATATCATCTACATATAATATCAATGCAATAACCTTAACTCCCTAAGTGTTTTTTATGAACAGTGTATGATCAATTTGACATTGAGAATATCTATTAGATCTCATAATTTTAACAAACATTTCAAACCATGCCCTTGATGATTTCTTAAGACCAAAGAGACTTCCTAAATTGCATACTAGATATTTGTTGGAATCATGCTCAAGTCCTGAGGGTATTATCCATGTACACTTCTTCTTTAAAAACTCCACTCAGGAAGGCATGTTTTATGTCAAGATCACGCATTCCTCACTCCTTGTTAACTGCCACTGAGGCGAGAAGACTGATAGTGTTTAGTTTGGCAATTTGTGTACAGGTCTCATAATCATCAATCCCAAAAGCTTGAGTGAAACCTTTTGCAACCAATCTAACTTTGAATATCTCGATACTATCATCAACTCTGTACTTGATATTGAATATTCATTTGCATTCGATTGGCCTCTTATCCTGCGTAAGTTTAGTGAGAATTCATGTGTCATCCTGAATTGAATATTTAATTCAATTTTTTTATCATTAAAACCAGAACAGGAAGGAGATAACTCATGAGTTCTAGACTCTCACTAAAAATTCCACGTGAGTGTGGACTCTATTTTTGGCTTAAACAGTTTTGACTTTGTAAGTTGACTTCAACTTGATCAAGATTTTTCTTCCTTTTTGAGTGGAGACAAAATTCTTTGTTATGAACCTCAGGTAGTGTTGGACAGACATCCTCAGGTAGAATATATTCGTACAGTGATTTTGGGAGATAAGAGCTAGGTAAAAGAGTGGGTTGTGAGACAGTTTATGTGTCATTAAGTGTATCTCAAAATTAATGTTCATTTGCACTCTCCCTTAACATCAAATTTAAGATAGTATGATTAAGTTTTAAAAAAAGTGATATCTATAGAGTTGTAGTCTTTTCTAGCAACAGGTGAGTAGCAATTATAGCTATTTTTGTTTGGTGTGTACCAATGAAATAATACCTTGATGGATACAAGGTCAAACTTTATGCAATGTGGGAAATGGATGTAAACAAAAAATACACCCCCAAAAATTTAAAGTGCATAGTAAAAGAGAAAGCTCTAATATGGGGATTGGTATCCATAAAGACAAGAGTGGTGTTTGAAATTAAGTATCCGACTAGGCATTCAATTGATAAGGTCTGTTGTAGTAAAAACCTTTCCCTCCAAAAATATTTTGAAACTTGAAAGAAAATCATAATTGAGCGGAAGACCACAAGAAGATATTTATTCTTTCTCTCAGCTATCTCATTTCATTGTTGGGTATCAATAAATGAACGCAAATGGATGATTCCATTTTTTGAAAAATGGGATCCAATAATGAAGTTGAAATATTTTTTTTTGCATTATCAGTTAAGGATTAGAATTTTGCATTAAAATTGAGTTTGAATCATGTCATAAAGATTTGAAAGATTAAAGTTGTTTCAGATCTCACTTTCAAAAACAATATCAAAGTGGTTCTAGTGTGAGTGTCAACGAATGAGATAGCCAAATATAAGTGTGGATAATAGAAAAATAAGAAATACCTCATCTAGCCGCGCTTAGGGTTGTTGCTTTTGAAGGTCCCCAAATATAATTATGGATAATTGAAAAATAATATGAGGGCTTATACTAGGTCATGGGATAAACATTTCTAGTGTGTTTGGCAAGTTAACAAACCTCAAATTGATAAATACCAGATTTTTCATTGATAAACGAATGAGAATACAATTTTGCAACATAATTGAAATTAGGATGACCCAAATAACACTGTCATAACATGACATTTTTCAACAGACTCAGAAACTTGAGAAAAAGATGGAGGTGGGACCACTTGTTTATTGAGAGATAAATTTTCCTTGAGCAGATAAAGTTTTGATGCATTTTCGCACTGCCAATCACATTTTTTGAATCCACCACCTGAAATTCACAAATAATTGCAAGAAATTTGATTATACATTTCATAAAATAAATAAGCTTATCTATTAAAAGTAAATTACAATCCAATTATAGACATATAAAACAGAGGACAGATTAATAGACTGAGAGAGCTCCATATATCATTTTCCAATAATATTTTAGTGTGACCCATCTGCAAGTCTGAGAAATCTAGATGTAGAAACCTCTTAATAGTTAACTAAAGCATTGATGTCACCAAGCATATGATTAGAAGCTCCTTAATCTACGATCCAAGGTTTAAATCTCTTATTGTTGGCAAGATTGGAGGATATATTGCATTGGTCTATCATAAGGCTGATGTGCTATTCTGAATTGCCCCCAACAATTTTTTTCAGTACTTTAAGTTGTTCATTAGTGAATAGGTCAGCTAACCCTTCAGATGTGATAACAACATTAGTATTACTTTTTTTATCTTTCCTTCCATGTCCAGGTTATGTGTAAGCCTTCCATAAAGTTTCCAACATTAGTCTTTGAGGTGCCTAAATTCCTTACAATAGTCACATGTGGGTCGATTGTATTATAATAGTACTTATGCTCCTCAAGTAGGTTTAGATATAGGGTTTAAAGATAAATTCTGTAATGACTTAGAAGACTTAATATAAATGATATATCTTGAAGAAATATTTTTTATTGGATGAGATTTAAATGGATATATTGATAGAGTGGTAGAAGATTTCAGAAATATTCAATGTGGGTACGGTTTTGGAATAACTGATGAAGGAGGTATAGCTATTTTAGATTTTGCTTTAGCATATGATTTTGTTATTATTAATACTTTATTCAAGAAAAAAAATGAGTATGTTATTACTTATAAGAATGGATCTAATAAAAACCAAATTGATTATTTTCTTACGAGAAGAAGAGATCGTCGAGATTGTAAAGATTTTACGTTTATTTTAAGTGAGGATTTAAGTACCCAACATCGATTATTAGTTTTAGATTTTAAGATGAAGAGCTGTAAAATAAAGAATATTATGACTCGTCGTCATAGATTTAAATGGAGGAACCCAAATAACACAGGAACCTAAATAACACATAAAATTAATTTTATGAGTAAAATTCAAGATTTCAAAATTCAGAATGTTTCTGAAGAAGCAAATGTTATGTGGGATAAAGTAACAAAGGCTATTAAACAAGTAGCAAAAAATGTACTTGGATGGATTGGTTATTATAGCTTTTGAGCATCATTTATTGTGTTATTAGGGGAAACCTAAAAAACACAAATAAAATTATTTTTTTTTGTAAAATTCAAGATTTCAAAATCTGAGATGTTTCAAGAAGAAACAAATGTTATGTGGGATAAAGTAACAAATACTATTAAACAAGTAGCAAAACATATACTTGGATAATCAAGAAAAAAAAGTTTTTATAAATAAAAATAGTTTGTGGTGGAATAATAATGTGCAAAAATAGATAAAATATCAAATATAAGAATTTATGTTATGCGAATTGTTTTAAATGTAAAAGTTTAAAGAACTGAGAAAAATATCAAACGGCTCACAGGAAGTCTAAAATAACAATCTGTGACGCTAAAAATTCAATTTTTAGTGATCTTTATAATATATTAGATACTTAGGAGAGAAAAATATATGTATAAACTAGCCAAACAAAGAGAAAAGAAAGGTAAAAATTTAATTCAAGCAAAGTGTATTAAAAATGAAAATCAAAAGTATTTTTCTTAGAAAAAGATATTAAACATAGGTAGGTGAGTAATTTTGATAAATTTTTTTAATGAAATTTCTGAAAATATGATCGACCTTAAAGAACAATCTATGACGCTAAAAATTCTACTTTTAGTGATTTTTATAATAGATTAGATGCTAAGAAAGGTGAAATTTGGTTAAAAATATGTGAATAAACTAGTTAAATAAAGAGAAAAGAAAAGTAAAGATTTAACTCAAGTGTATTAAAGCTAAAAATCAAAAGTATTTTTCTTAAAAAAAAGATATTCAACATAGGTGGGTGAGTTATTTTGATAACTTTTTTAATGATTGATAAACTTTTTAATGATGTTTCTAAAAATACGATTGATCTTAGTGATCTTAATATCGTTATTAAATAATAAAACGTTTCATAATTATCATCGCATTAGTAAAAAAAAGTTGATGAGACTTTCAAAAAAAACTAAGGGTGAAAAGTCTGTAGAACCTGATGATATCCCAATTGAAGTGTGAAATATTTAGGAGATTTGGGAGTTTATTAGCTTATTAAACACTTTCATATTATTTTAAAAACTAAAAAAATGTTTGAGGAGTGGAAGAATATTTTGGTTCCCATTTTTAAGAATAAAGGGGATGCACAAGAGTGTACAAATTATATAGGACTTAAATTGATGTGTCATAATTTAAATTTATGGGAGAGGGTAATTTAAGACGTATTACAAATATTTATCATAATCAATGTGGTTTTATGTCGGGCAGGTCTACTATAGAAGCTATACATTTATTGAGAGGTTTGATGGAGAAGTTCAGATATAATAAGGAGGATCTACATTTGATTTTTATTGATTTAGAAAAAACTTACGATAAAGTTCCAAGAGATATCCTTTGGAGAGTTCTTGAGAAGAAAGGTGTTCATTTGACTTATATTCAAGTCATTAAAGATATGCATACTAGAGTTGTTACTTGTGTTCAAATTGAAGGAGGATTGACCAAATATTTTCCTTTTTCTGTTAGATTACATGAGGGATCAGATTTAAGCCCAAATCCTTTTACTTTGGTTATGTGATGATATCCTTCTAGTGGATAAGACGAGAGAAAAAGCCCAGGAAAAACTTGAATTATGGATTTTTACATTGGAGTCTAAAGGCCTTTAATTGAGTAGAACTAAAACCGAATACATGGAAAGTAATTTTAGTAGTAATAGCTCTAGTGACATAAGAGTAACTTTGGGCGATCAAATTATTAAAAGGGGTGAACGATTTAGATATTTAGATACGATTTAGATATCTCAGGTTTGTTGTTCAAAGCGATGGTGATATAGATGGGGATGTTAATAGTAGAATTCAAGTTGGTTGGTTGAAGTGAAGGAATGCTTCGGGCCTTTAATTATAAGATGGTGGTGAGCCCTGCAATGCTTTATGGCGCAAAATGTTGGCCTTTAAAAAAGAAAGCATAAAACAAAGTTAAGTATTACTGAGATGAGAATGCTTAGAGGGATGAGTGGCTTGACACTTTGAGATAAATGCGAAACAATCAATCCGTTGAAGGGTTGGTGTAGCTCCAGTGACAGACATGATTAGATAGAGTCATTTGAGATGGTTTGACACATTAAACGCTGACCATTTGATGATCCGGTTAGGGGAATAGATGTTTTAGACTCAACTTATGTTAAGAAAGGCAGGGGTGGACCAAGGAAGACTTGGGCTTATTTTATAAAAAATGATCTTAATTTATTAGAACTGAATGAAAATATGGCACTAAATAGAACGCAATGGAGGAAAAAGATTCATGCAGCCGACCCCACGTAGTGGGATTAAGGCTTTGTTGTTTGCTTAGTCACATGTGGGACAATTATTCTTGAAGTCCAAGTCAAAGAAAAATTTATGAGTACAGAGTTTAGCTTTTAAGCACTTGGTGATCTCTCATTTCCAGTCATCATAAGCTTCTTTCTATCACTTCTAATAACATTAGCAAAAGTGTCAGAACCTAGCCCGGAGCTTGGAATTAACCAAGACGGAAACGATCAATCGAACGGTGAAAATAAATTCTATGTTTTTCTATTTTTAAAGATCAAATATAGAAAGCAAATTTAGATAATAAGTAGAAATTTGTACCTTTTCAATTGTTTTTCTCGCCTCCTGTGCCCAATTGATTCTCTTATCAAAAGCTTAATACCTTAATAATATTGAAACAATATAATGAGTTATCTAAAGATAATCCTGGAGCAATCACACTTTTAAACTACAGTAATCCGAGAAAAAAAAATCAATTGCATGATAGTCTTTTATATCTCTATGAGAAATATTTTACAATGTTAATCTTTCATAAGAAATCTTTAAATATACTAATGCATGCATCAATGACTTTTGTTAAATGAAAATTACTCTAAATTTTTATATGCATTAATTTTAACTTTAATTTTACTTTATACTTTGTACATACACATCTATTTACTTTGAAGATCACCATTAAAACAACTAACACACTCTTGGTCGATAATCCTGTCGGCTCCTGTCGACACAACGGTTAATGATAAAAATATCATAATTGTCTAAGGTGAAAAGACCATAATCTGCCGCTAACCAATATTTTCCCATCAGCATGGCGATTAGTAATTTATATATCACAACTGTCTAGAGTGGTAAGCTTTATGTACTCATTTTTGGTCGATATTATCTCATCGGCACAACGATTAATGAACAAACTATCACAATTAGCTGGGGTGGTAGAAAAATCTCTACTCACGCGGGTACACTGGCTTCTCTTGCCTATACAATTATGGGGTAAACTCCTCTAACATGCACATACAAGCATTCATGTATATCATATTTTTGTTTCAAACTTCAAAGCAAACGTTACTTTCATGTAAAACTTGTATTTATTAACTAAAACTCATGCAGCTCAACTAAAATCTAAGGTCATATGATAATCTAAAAGATGAAGTTTTACTCTAGTTCTAAAGGTCAAATCACAATCTGACATATATATCTAGTCATACAATGAGCCAGGATATACATCTTTATTAGAAAATACAGATCATGTAGTAATCTGATATTTTCATAAACTAAATTTTATGCAACTATTAATACAACAACATTTAGCATACATATATCATGACTAATCATATGAAAAATTATTTGTGATTTAATTTCATGATGCAATTATTTAACATACATATTTATCCTATCGGACAATATGAAGAATTTACTATAATATAAATCTCACTGAAATAGAACATAGATGAAGTTAAATAAACAAAATAGAAATGATGAAAAATATTTAAATTCAGAAATATATTTACACACCTCAATCTTTAGTAGCTCTCTTTATTTGCTTAATCCTCCACTAAATTGTATCGTCCATCTTTTGCTGATCTCAATTCTAAAGAGCCTTCGTTCACACTTCCAAATTCAATAAGTTTTAAAACAATAATTTAAATAAGCATATCATTAATTCTAATAATAATATAATCCTTAACATTTGCCTTCTAGCTTCCAGATCAATCTCCTCCCTTACTCGCATGCAATGTTTTCATGCTAGGCTCCCTAACCACAATAAATATAATTTCATATTAACATATTAATTATATTTCAATTTAATGTTTATAAAATTATAATAAACAATTCTAATACTAAAATTACCTCAACTCGCAAAATAGGGTTTTGATAGGTTTCAGTTCTCCACTTTATGCCCTCGATTCGTCCTCTTCTCTTGTACAAAAATTTGCATATCGATGCTCCCTCAAATTCAGGACTTAATAGCTCCACTCCTAATAAAAATCAAACTTTCTATTAGCATTAAGTTAATAAATATGTATATATACACAACTTTCTTATTTAACTAAATTAAAATCTTAACTTACCTGAAATAACCTTTGGCTAACCCTAAAGCTCAAATGAATCTTGTCTCGCAGGGTAGGATCGGCTCCCGTTCCCACGCGCGCATCTTCCTCTTCTCCTTCTTCAATCTCGCTCAACAAGGGTCAGACTCTCTCGCAATGAAGATGTCTCATGCCGTAGCTAGGGTTCATCCTTACTGCCTCGATGTTGATCGCCTTCAAAGCTTCGGGGTAAGTGAAGCACTCGACTCTTCTTCCTCCTTTTCTAGATCTTTGTTTCTTTTTTCTTCTTCTCAGTTCAACTTTTCTCCTTCTAGCTGCACCCAACTCTTTTGTCATTGCTTCTATCTCTCGTTTTTTTTCTTCGTGCTCACTCTATACTCCTTTATTCGTAAATTGGGACGAACGATTTAATCCATGCGAAGAGATGTGTCTCTCGTAACATACACTTGTTTCTAATTGTTTTTTTTTTAGTTATCACAAAAAGCTTCACGAGTAGATAGAAGACACGATCCTCCCTCTCACTTCATCCAATTCCTTAGTCCCGCTAGAAATTTGAAAATTTTCTTCTCCTCAATTATGAATTTATACATCACAACATCATGTGGATATTTCCACACATATGTCAAAAACATATCCAATTGTAGCTAACACTTTCTCAATATGATGAAATATTTAACACCACTTAGTTCTCCTTGACAAAGATCATGTAGTTTGATTTCGATCTCAAACAACTCTGCAGCATTCTCAGTGTTGGAATAAATTTCTCTTATAGCCTCCCAGATTTCTTAGATTGTTTTGTTGAGCATGAAATTTTCTCCTACTTCAGTGGTCATTAAGTTGACTAGCCAAGACAAGGCCATATGGTATTGAAATTTCAATGTGTGATGGTTAGGATTAGCGAGCTAAAAAATTTTGCTCTCTCCCGTAGAGTGTTCCTCTTTTCCTTTTCAACAAATGTACACAAACACGGATTGGGGCCACTGAAGTTTATGGTTTATGATAAAAGAAGAGAGTTTCGGAGTTGTTTGGACAAAATTCCTGATTTCTTATTCAAAAATAACTTCCGGAGTAGAAATAGGCATCTTCATTATGTAATTGGTCATAAACCTTATGCGTATCTAGAGTTGAATAAGGGAGTTGACTATTAATTGTTGCAAGAATGGAGGTTGCAACTGCAGAAGTCAAATGATTATGATAAGGAGCATAAGTGGATATACAAGTTGGTTGAGGTATTCTAGCGGCTGCAGAAAGGATTCCAGTTGTTGGACGGTTGTTGGAGAGGCTCCGACGGCTGTAGAATCGAGGAAAGGAAGGTTTGTAGGCTCGGTGCGGCAGTTGAAAAAATCCAAAGGCTTTAAAGTCTTCAAAAAACAGATGTCAAAAGGCTCGACCTCAATCGACAGCAATCGAACGACCAATGTTGAAGCATGAAGACAAAGCAAAAGTCAAACGCTTTGATCCCTTCGATCCCATGCACGACTGCTTCGTCCAAAGGCTGCGATGTAGAAAGTGCAGATGTGGGACCCATTCGAACAATAACGTGGAAGATGCAAACGGCGGTCCTCGAAATATTCGAACGGCGCTGAACTAAAGAGCAGGCGAGACAAGTCATACCTAGGGCTCTAATACCATGAAAAAAAAAATGTGAGGGAATATTCAATTATCATTACCAATCTTCAACCATAAAAGGCTACATATATAGAGAAATCAGTCTCTCTTAATTTACATTATTACCAAATATACCTCAACTAAACTTGAAAAGGAAATAATTCTAAAATAAACATAAATAGGAAGAGAATAAAAACTAATCAAGGAGTTTACCAAATTGTCTGCAATTAATCCATCCATCACTCCTTGGATGGTCAGCCTAGGTCCTTAATGAATAGGAGGCCAATCCTCCTAGATTTCCATAGATTTGTTTAAAGAAAGAGAAAAAATGCACTCTAAAAATCCAGAACTTAACAAAGGTAGTTCCAAGCTTCCATGATACATTGCTCAACTCAAATGCCAGCTCAATGTCCATGAAATGAATATAAGATTATTCTTTTGTCAAACATACATGGGTGGATAAAATGAAGGAAAAAGAAAAAAAAAAGTAAACAAAAAAAAAAAGCAATATGAATACAAGTTGTTTAAAAAAAATTGAAAAGGTCAGACTCAAAACCTCCCCATGATGATGACATGATAACAACTTCCAATATCAAGCAAAAAAAGATGACTTCAGTTAGGACTTTCAAAATGTCGTAACTTAGGATGATGCAAATGGCACCTTAGTCTAGATTTGTTAGAACATGTTAGGTACAACAATTCTTCAAAAAATCCCAACCTGATGCCACCTTTGCAAACGTGGCATATGAGCTTTCCTCGAAAGGATTAAAAACCAATCTAGCAACTAAGCCTCCTGAGATGGCAAAACAAGAAAATCTTTGTCAATAAACAAAAGTTTCAACCAAAATATAAGAAATCTCACAAGGATAAGAAAAAGCGCACATAAGATACATGCCTAATTTGTCCACTAGGCCATAGATAGCTTGATTGTAAGATGAATCAAACCACATAAGTACCATCTTTTCTCCTTCCTGAAGTAACAATTTCCATGAAGCTTGACCAGTAAGTAAAAGGCACATGTAACGCAACTGTTTATCATATTCAAGATTGTTGCATAACCTGAAAAACAATATGGCAATATGCTTTTTATGTTTCAAATTAATTTTAGAGGTTTTTGCTCAGGTAAAATATGCGGATATTGAAAAAGCAGATAATATGTGCAGATTAAAAACTTACAAAATAAATGTAAAGGATAACGAGAAAAGAATACCAGCTAGTTACCTAAAAGGGAATAGATAACTGCTTCTTACAATCCGAAATGAAAGGAAATAAATCCAATATCCCAAAGCTACGCAAGCACCATATGAAGCCTGGGAGACAGCAAAAATGATTGCCATTTCCTGAAAGAAAAAAAATGATATGCATATCACTAATAAACAAAATTCCCAGCTGCCCATAGACATTAGTGCAATGAAGAACTTTCATGGCCAAGTTAGAATTAGAGTGATATATTAAGTTTATTTTGTGCCAGAAACGTTTCATAAGAAAAAGACCAGGCATCATCCTATCAAAAGAAGAAAAATAAAAATACAAGGCATGGAAACTAGACCTCATGTATATAACAAACTTCGTGGTATGACAAGAAAATTAAAACAATTCTTTGAGACAATGAAACGAACAGTAAGTAACCATCACACCTGAAGCCTGCTGAATGTCAACTACCCAATATAACATAAGTACGAGTAACAAAGGAAATGCGGACGAACATTATAAACTAACCATTTTTAGGAGAGAAACATGGCTTAGTTATAGTTTAGGAAGGAAACATGGCTTCACGTGAACAACTGGCTAATGTAAAAATTTCATTATTTCATTTTCAAAAATCAGAATGATTCAACAAGGCACAATGGAGAAAGCTTTAGAAATCTTGGGATGCGTCCCCTAAAATTTCACTTTATTCAGAACATGTTTCTTAAAAAGTGCAAGTAGATAGATTTTTACCGTGAATGTGCTTCGGAACATTAGAGTGCAAGTCGTCACACATCGAACAATAGTTGCAACAGTTTCAATCATCAACCTTAATCTTAGAAGTAGTAGATTCTGTGAAAGTATATACAATGGCTCTCCCAATAGCTCCAATAGACAAGCAATTCCTGACAGTTTGTTCAAACTGAATAAGCACTAATTTGCAGGTACAAAATATAGTCTAAACTAAAGAAAATAAATAAGGATGAAAATGGAACACCAGAACAAAAACACTTCCAATCACTTCCAGAGATATAAAATAACTCTCTATCCAACTTCATGCAAGGAAAGCCAACAACAGTTAACATACAGAATAATTTCATCAACGCTAGCAAACAGAATGCTAATTGCACAACCCACAAAGAAAAAAACTTACAGTACTTCACATACATAATACCTATGTAATTTGATCAAAATCAGCATTAACAAACAATCATTTTTCCTTGTTGACGATTGCAACCATGAAAGAATCACCACAAAAGCAATAGAAGTACAATTCGAGATATTTGAGAGTCTTTTTATACTTTGTTTAAGATAAAGAGCAGCATCAGTAAAAGACGTTTCTAGATTTGGTAGGTAAAGCTTTCCAATGATTCCCAAATTGCAGTTAAAAATTAAATTTACGATCTTAAAATATTGAAAGCAGAAAAAATTTAGGAGTTTTTACCTTCAAATATCTAACGGGAAATAATCCTAACCAACAGTCTAAATAAATCTGCTAGCTTACATAAATTTTGTGCTATGGCAGAAAAATCATGCATGCATTTAATAGGATTTATACTACTGCAGCATGTGGTTCAAAATGAAATTACCATTTATCAGTATGGCCAATGCAATTGGATCGGAAATAGCATCCTGAAAAGAAAGCTTCTCAATCCAGAAGAAAAGGCTGCATAGAGCAGAAGCAAAAAGGAAGCCAAAAGGAATAGTCAGCCAGGCCACTTTCAGCAACCTTGTTACATTTTCATCCATTCTTCCAACACTGCAACATAGAAAATGGTTAATATGAAATCTAAAAGTCAAAGAAATATTCTACAATAGGCATTTGTCATACAGGTGATAAAATTACTTAACCTCTGCCAAAACTTTCATATTTTCATAAAATGTTGGCTTACGGGTCATGAAGGAAGAAAAAGTAATGCAAGAAGGAAAATTACTTAACCTCTGCCCAAACTTTCTACATATTTTCAGAAAATGTTAGCTTACGGGTCATGAAGGAAGAAAAAGTAATGCAAGAAAGAAAATTACTTAACCTCTGCCCAAACATTCTACATATTTTCAGAAAATGTGGCGTACAGTAATTGCCAGAACAAAAGAATAATACTTCAGACACTTTTCTACCAAGAAATAAAGTGCAGCACTTGCACAGTAAGATTCTAAACGCAAACGTATTAGATAAAAACTTTCCAAAATATTAAAGGGAAATTAAAAGCAGAAGTGATTTCACATAAAGTTTTTTTTTTTCTTTTTTTCCTTTTTCCATGAACAACTTCACAGCACTAGTTATCCAACAAAAGAGGGAGCAAACTTTTTTGTCTTTCGGGTGGTTTGGGAAGTTGTTGGGGAGGTGTATTTGCAGCACGGACATGCAATAATAGGGAAGTTCTACAACAGCAAGCATTGTCTGAAAAATTATATCTACATAGGAATTGGATTAGAAAGAATCACCATTTTATATCTATTCGCATGCAAGCACGGCGAAAGCCCTCCCGACTTAGAAACAGGATACATGTAGTTAAAAGATGAAACTTTACTGCATAAAGCTGTAAAAATAAAATTTAAAAAATTAGTAAACCTGAAAAAAATATACAACCAAATTAAAAACATTGGATGGAAAGAGAAATACAAGAAAAATCAGAAAAATAAGAAGAAAACAGGAATGTGAAGCGGGGGAAAGGAAATAATTCTTAGTTTGCGACAAAGGATTATTTTCGAGGCATGATTGAATAAAAGTTCAGCTACAATGAATCAATTATCATTGTAAGGATCACTTAACGGTGAACAACCAAACAAAATAATACAAGATTGAGGAATAAAAGTTTTTGTTACAGCAACAACAACAAGAAGCCTTTACCCCACCAAATATGGTTGGCTAAATGAATCTTTTTTCTCCATTACGTCCTATTGAGTGTCATATTTTCATTTAATTCTAAAGATTAAGATCATTTTTTATACAATTTGCCCAAGTCTTTTTAGGTCTACCTCTGCTTTCTTAACATAAATCGAATCTAAAACATCTAATCTCCTAACAGGATCATCAAATGGTAGGCATTTAATCTGACCAAATCATCTAAGATGACTCTCTCTAATCTTGTCCGCAATTGGAGCTACACCAACTATATCACGGATATATTCATTTCGCGTTTTGTCTCTAAGTGTCAAACCACTCATCCACTTAAGCATTCTCATCTCAGCAATACTTAACTTTGTTTTATACTTCCCTTTTAAAGGCGGCCAACATTTTACGCCATAAATTACTGCAGGTTTCACCACCAACTTATAGAATTTTCCTTTCAATCTAAGCATTACTTTTCCATCACACAATAGGCTTGATGCATACCTCTACTTCAACCAACCAGCTTGAATTCTACTAACAACATCCCCATCTATATCACCATCACTTTGAACTACAGACTCGAGATATCTAAAAAGATCACTACTTTTAATGATTTGATTCCCTAAAGTTACAACTGTCACTAGAGCTACTACTACTAAAATTACAGTCCAAGTATTGAGTTTTAGATCTACTCAAAGGAAGGTCTTTAGACTCCAATGTACCACCATAATTCAAGTTTTTCCTGAACTCTTTCTATAGTCTTATCCCAAGAAGAATATCATTAGCGAAAAGCATACACCAAGGTACATCCTCCAATAAATGTCCAGTAAGAGCATCCATAACTAAAGCAAAAAGATATGGGCTTAAATCCGATCTCTGAAGTAATCCAACTTACATAGAAAAATACTTGGACAATTTTCCTTTTGTTTGAACACAAGTAACAGCTCTAGTAT
>NW_018164677.1:412629-425626 GCF_001263595.1 Phalaenopsis equestris
AGAAGATATCATTTTATGAATGATTCACAAAAAAAATAACAAAATTAACAATAGAAGATATCATTTTATGAATGATTCACAAAAAAATAACAAAATTAACAAAAAAAAAATTATAGAAATAAATTAGAAAAACAGAGAACATGAAACACATCAGTGACTCATTATCCATAATCGAGGGAAAAATATTACATCAGAACTCCTGACGTAGAGCGTTCGGAATCAAATGAAATGACGCCACGTAGAGGTTACAGAAAAATTTTATAAAAATTATTTTAGTGCAGGGAAATATTTCTTCAGTGTTATTCCACATTATTCATGTGTTATTATGATAATATTCTTGTGATATTATGTTATGAGAATATTCTCGGTGTTAACACATCAATTCCACCATAATAACATATGAAAAATGCGAAACAACACGAGATAAGTATGCTCCTGCGTTATCGGGCCGAATCATAGGAAAACACACATGTTTCCTTGAAGACATGTGTCCTCATATCAGTGAAATCCGAACGTATTAGAAGTCCTGGTGTAATATTTTTCCACAATGGAGCTACAACGTTCCTGACAACATATATATATATACAAACAAATAATGTTATCATCTTTTGGATAAGATTTCAACTTATATATCTATACATATACCCCACAGAATTTGCGTATTTTATTTTATTTATTTTTTTCTTTTGGAGAAAATGCCCAAAACCATGTCACCATTTCATTCACATGTTTGAATTATTCTTTGGAGAAAATGACAAGACATCTATTTATGGAATGAAGTGTTGGTCTCAGAGTGCTCCCATTCTGTAAGTCATTGATGTTCAAACAAAGAATTTGTTACATGCACTCCAAGAAAGTTATGATAATTATTTCATTTATAATCTAATCATTAAACATTTATGATGATCTTTTTCTATAATTATTTCATAAATTAAATGAAACTCATCCGCATGGCGATGTGCAACGATCCATGTTAAAAGGTTCCTAAATCATTCGAAATCGAAGCGACTACGATGTTTTTCGAAACTAGGAGGCATTTTTTATTTTTCTATTTGTTCCTTAAGTTAATTTTAAGTTTATATACACATTTGATGGAGAGAACATTACATCAGGACTTTTAATGCAGCTTGTGTTTGGAGTCCAATAGTGGGCCCCACGTGTTAAGTAGATCTCATCGTAATACAGTGATATTGGCTGGTGTTAAAAACAGTGAATCCCACTTGACATGTGGCTCCCCACTCCGAATGCATTAGAAGTTCTGATGTAATATTTTTTCTATTCGATGATTAAGCTTTAATAAATATAAATTGTTTGATTAAAAAAAGACTTTTTTTTTACTCATCTCATTATTATATTATTTCATGGTACATTGTTTTCTCGTCTAAATTATCTTGTTATGTCAGTTGATTCCAAATTATCTTATTACGGAGTTATTACTATTTATTGCAGAAATATATTTATTTTTTATTTCAATTATTTTAAGGAACCTTCTGAGTGAAAAAATAAAACAATCTCGCTTAATATTGGGAAATTCTTGTCTACTTACTATTTATTGCACAAATAGACTCTTTTTCGTTGAGTGGATTTGAAGGAAAAACTGATTTGTGATATCTATTGACATCGATAATTAGTTCAAAATTTGTTTTTTTTTTTCTTTGTTTTTTAATCTTCTATTCAAGGAAGCGATTATTAGGATCCGTTTGGGGCAGCTTATTTGGTGCGTTGACGTTTTGAAAACTCACATGAATTGTTTGGGCAAACTGTGTTTTGAAAACACTGAAAGCAGTGTTTTCTTACTGTACCTGACAGCTTTCTGGCAGCGTTCAGGCTTTTCCAAAAAAAATAAAAATTTATAATAGCCACCGCATTTAGTTTTTCAGCAGATTATTCAATAAGCTGTAGCCTTAAATCACTGCAAAACAAATAGCCCAAGCCATTAGAACACTTAAAATTAAAATATTGATTATTGTCAAACTATTTAATAGTTAATTTGCACACTAAAAAAATAGATAAATGAAAAAAGGCTTTTTGCATACATACCACATAAGAATATTTACATATTCTACATCTAATTTATATATATATCCCTCAAATTTCTAACATCACACAAAAATATCACTATTATAATATTATTTACTTTTTAAATTCAAATAATGTTTCAATACAACCTAAAATGGGCATTTACATACATACCCCCAAATTCCTATCTATTTACATATCTACACTTAAACATTATGTTTTTTACATTCATACCATCAAAATATTTGATTTTACCAAAAAAATACTACTATTTTAGCTTTGGAAAAGTGAAATATATCTTATCAAGCATGGGTAAGGTGTTATGCACATAAAAAGTGGAAATATATCTTATCAAGCATGGGTAAGGTGTTATGTACATAAAAAGTGTTAGTTTAGGCATTAGATACGTAAATACATAAGAATTAAATGGTTTTTATGTAACTCTTCCAAAAATACATAATAGAAAATTTTGCATACAAATTCTTATGTATTTGCATATCTCATAGTTAAGAAATAGTTTAAACATTGACATAAAAAATTTCATTTTTAGAAATTGATATATAAATATGGAAGTATATATGTTAGATATGCAAATATTAAAATTTAGGTGTGAAATATATCAATACATAATAATTGTGTGCTAAATAGGTAAATGACGCCAGAATAATATTCAGAGTTCTCTATAAAAGGAAGCATTAGAGCAGGCGCAGCGGAAGGAAGAATACCGGAAGGTAAAATGCTAATCTTAGACCTAGGGATTTGGATGATTCCTTTCACCCTTCTTCTAGCTCCATGCCGACGGTTCGTCCTCCTCGTCGCCAAGCTTCAGCAGCTTCTCGCCACCCTGATGAACCCGCCTTCTTCCATCCCTATCATCTTGAGCAGAATGTCTAACCTCAATTACATTTCATTCACCATTTGAGATTCATCGCTTATGGGCCAATTTTTTCTGATGGTTCAAGTGTTTGAAAGTGATTATGAATGGTTCCGAAAGTGAGTTTTTGTCTGTAATTTGTTTGGTTTTTGTTATGTGATCTGTTCATAGTCTTTTGATCGGCACTCTGAATTTTCTTCATTAAAATGTTAGAATCTCATTCCGATCTCATCTG
Organism: Phalaenopsis equestris; assembly: GCF_001263595.1. NCBI lineage: Eukaryota > Viridiplantae > Streptophyta > Magnoliopsida > Asparagales > Orchidaceae > Phalaenopsis > Phalaenopsis equestris. The sequence goes on from NW_018164677.1 coordinate 415,758, forward strand.
TTTCAAATAGTTGAGGCAGCAGGAAGTTGCTGTCAGATCAAATTCTTCATAGCAGTTAAAAGGATGTCCTGTTGTTGTTGATCTGGTTTTTTTTTCTTTTTTTTAGAAGAAAGAAGAAGAAGAACTTTATTTCTCTTGTTCGTTTTCAAATTGTTGCTGCAAGAGCGAGGTGTTAGAGAACAACAGATGAACAACGAAGCGCTATTATTGAAATTTGTAGAATTGTGTATGGTGATGAATGTGGATGTTTATGATTTAATTTCGCATTTTTTTTTCATGCAGCAGTGATAATTAAGGGTATGTTTGGGACGACTTATAAGTGTGGGTGACGTTTTTAAAATGCCGTCGTACCGTTTGGTTCGCGTGTTTCGCCAGCTTATCCAAAACTGTGTTTGGATTTTTACACTAAACGCAGGCCGCGGGTCGACCTCTGCGGCCGGCTAGCGGGCCGCGTTTCAGGATAAGCAGCTTATCGTGAAACGCACAAGCTGCCCTAAACGGATTTATTTATTTATTTTTCAAATTAACTGATATTTTATCTACAACATAAATATTTAGGCGGGAGAATATTTGGTGAAGATTATCGGTTGGCTGTTAATTTGGAACAAATATTGATGTAAGCAAGCTGCTTTCGGACAACACAAATTGCACGGATAGTGCAATCCGTGCATCATGTCCGGAGTCCAGACACAATATTTTTTAGTTAAATAGAGTTGTTTTTTTTTAAATAATTGAATCTCGTATAAGTATTGGCGTTATTATGTTGAAGAGTTGGATTTTTCCTTAGCAGGACTGTAAAATTTGTATGTTCTTCTCCTTCTGAAATGCTCGGTCACCAAATGTCTCTCTTTCCGCCAGCGGCAGCGTTGAGTGCGATCAAATAGAAGTTGGAAGCCTTATCAAACAAATTAAGAGTTCATATTTATTGAGATTTTTATGTACAATATTATTATACATTGTTATATAACATGTACATAACATTATTATACACAAAATCAGGATGCATTTTATTTAATCTTAGGAGTATATTATCAGCACAATATTATTTTTATAACCATAGAAGACTGAATTTTGAAAAGTTAATTACTAGTGTATATTTTCATTGATTTTAGTCAATGCCTTGAGATGAACTTTTAAAATCGACTAATGCACATTAAACGTGACTTAATGGCGCACAAATTACATGAAACAGCGAGAAATTAAACCCTAAAAATCAAACTAATTCTTTGAAGAAGATGACTTCATTACACCATAAATTCAGACATAAAGTTATTTCATAATAGTTTGACGAGAATGAAATACTAAGATTTTTTTAACAAAGCTTGATTATGTCATGCAATGAAAAAGATCCAAGGACAAAAGTATTAATTTCCTTTGTCAAGTATGAACATTATAGATAACCCCCAACACTTTTATTTTTTTGCAAAAATAAAAGAGCAGCCGTAGCTTATTGAATAATCTGTTGATAAGCTAGGTGCAGTGGTCATTACAAATTTTTATTTTTTTTTGGAAAAAACCAGACTGCAACTAGAAAACTGTCACCGCACTTAGATAGACGCGGTGTGAAAACGGTGTTTTCAGCGTTTTGAAAATGCATAAGTTGTCAAAACTCAGTTTTCCCAAATAGGTCAGGTGTGTTTTCAAAATATCACCGCACCAAATAGGCTGCCCCAAACGGGCCCTAAGGCTCATGGGTAATTTAAAATGGAAATTTTCTTAATTTGGGATGTTTATTTATCTGAGAAAGATAATTCACAGCTCTATTTTAAATTCTTTGAGGGGAATGACAATGATAAGATGGGATATTTTGCTTAGAAGAAAAGTCTATTACAAATCCATTGGAGGAAGTTTGACATCTTCGAGCCCCTCGCACTAAAAAGAAAATTGAGTCTTGCAGTTTTTGTCCTAAAAATATATGTAAAAAGCTCATCATAAGCCCACGCATTCCAAACTCTAAGATTATGGCATAGTACAACAATCTTTGAATAGGTGCATGAATTTAAGGGCCAAACTCCAAAACTATAAAATACAACATAATAAGGCATATGGTGGAATTAAGAAAAGGGGCATAACATATACCACTTCATGAACTAACATAACAAAAATTTTAATTATATAATTAAATTTAGTTCAACCTCAACACTAATATAATGTGTTTTCTAGCTACTCTAATAATTCCACCATACATAGAATACCCACTAGGCCAATAAAAAGATGAAAATGCACAACAACAACAACAACAACAACAACAACAAAGCCTTAATCCCACTACGTGGGGTTGGCAAAATGTTTTACTTTCATAGAAGAAATGTTCACTTTATGTTTAGGGGCATCATCTAAGAGTCCTTCCTAGTGGGTTTTTTATTTTTAGTTTATTATTATTATTGTGATTTTTTTTTTTTGGGATATTTTTTTGGGGGCTATTTTATATATTGGGGCTATTTTATATATTATGTGCATAAGTTGAGTTATGGCGAGCAGATGTTAGAATGTGTTTCTATTGGGTGTTATGTATTAGGAAGATATTCTTGTTGGTACTTAAAAATTTTAACAAAAAGAGATGAAAATAATCTGGGCATTCTATTGGTTATGACCAGTATTTCAATGTCTTTAAATAACATATTTTCAAATATTATAGAACTATTATAGAGAAGGTATACATGTATAATAATTAATATATTATCAATAATTAATGACATAAGAAAACAGTAGTTTTGTTGAAAATTGAGAAAAAGGGGGAATTTATGTACATACCGCACAATTCTTATCTATTTACATATCTAACTCCTAAACTTTTATAGTTACACACATAACCCTTATATCATTAATATCACAACAACAAAAAAAAGTCACCATTATTAATTTTTTAAAAGTGACATACACCTTTTGCATGTATATGTTTATGATAATGAAATGTTAAAAAAGTAAAAGTCAAGCTATTCGTATTAAATATGTATGTAAAATTTTCTTTTAAAATAACATTCCTATAATTTACATTCACAAAACAGATAGTAAGTGAGTTCATTTTATTTATTTTATTTAATTCTTGTTTAATTTTTAATTTTTGATAACTGAAGTATTAATCTTAAATGAGTTTAGCATATAAAGTTGAGTATATTAAAACATATTTTAGGAGTGCCTAGGATATAAAGAATGAAGAATGACATTATTAAAACATATGTTATTCAAGTGCTATTGTGTTCTGGTAATATTTTCAGTGTTATAATAACACAATAACACATCAATAATACTTGAATAACACACAATAACACCTTAATAACACGAGGGGAATATTATCTTGTGTTACCTGGCCGATCACCTCCACAGCATAATTTGGAGTCCTGATGTAATATTCCCCCCCACACACACACACACACAGAGAGAGAGAGAGAGAGAGAGAGAGAGAGAGAGAGAGAGAGATTTGTGAGGTACTTAATTTAAACTTCCATTCTTCATTTGCACCAATATTTTACCTAGTCCTAAAAGTCCTAAATATTATTCATACTTAAGCCATATGTGATACAAGTATAAGAGATTTTATAGTACTTTAATAATAAGAAATTAAAACTGAAGAGATCATAATTAACTTTGAGTTTAAATAATTAATTATTTATGCAAATGAGCAAAAAAGAGGTGAATTTATTAAAAATTAAGTTCAAAATAAATGTCGAGTGATTATTACTTTTATTTATCATTGAGTTTAAATAATTAATTATTTATGCAAATGAGCACAAAACAGGCGAATTTATTAAAAATTAAGTTCAAAATAAATGTTGAGTGATTATTACTTTTATTTATCAAGGTTTACAAAATAATCAGTTATTCATGGCATAATTTTATAATGATTGAAAATTTAATCATTCCATTTTAATAATTATAAATTTTGTCTATTTATGTCAGGACAAATGATAACATAAGTTTGTGAGTATCTGATTAGTGAGTGTTGACTCCCTAAAACATCTTATTTATCTACCAAGCCTTCAAATAATATTGTAAGAATTACAAACTAATTTATATAAAAGATGTATTTTAAATACCATAATTAAAAAAATGTGCTAAATGATTATCAATACGATCAATTTGTCTTAAATCTTATATACTAAACCTTAATTTTAATTTGTTAAATAGATTAACTTAGAAAACCATTAATAACTCTAATTAATAAATTTAATTAACTATTTACCATTTGAAATAATATGGACTTTACAATACATGTCTTGTCATTTAATATGTTTAATTCATACATCGAATGTGTTGGTTAATTGAAAATGATCTAATTAAAGCATATTTTATCATATGATTTATTTCATGCAATATGATCTATATTATACTATATGATTTGATGCGATCAATTTATTATAATTATTTAATTAGTTTTATTTTTTATTTAAACCTCTTATGAGCGTGTGTGTACTGGTCACATTAAGAAGAGTCATGCCTGAAATACATACAATTATACTCAAATAAAAAGGCAATGTTGAATACTTGTAGATTTAAGCTTCATTTTCTTAGCCAAACTTATCTTCTTGACTTGTAATATCTTATATTTTCCATTTATAGTGCACGTATTATTCAATTTTCTCTATTAGTGTATGTCAATAACATTAGTACTCAAACTCAATTTTAAACTTATTTAGTGAAATCAACTCAACCAAATTATATCTATAATAAATAAAGTGATATGACACTACCATAAGATTGTGAACTTAATTATCTCCCTTTTTAATGATGATAAATATATTTTGACTATGTACAAAAGTTTTTTAGTTTTCATAACTCCCCATGAATTTATTTCTTATTAATTTTATTTTTAATATGTTATGTAAATAGCCAAATGTCAAGCATAATGTTTTTGTAGGAATAACTTTTTTTAAATATTACATAAAAATCATTTATTTTTTTACTTTTGTCTAGAATAATTTAACAAAAGACTTCATTTACCCATGAATTATTTTTAATTATGACGCTACTATCATAGATCTCAAAAGATTTTTATCTAAATGATCAGATGTGCCAATTGAAGAATAATATGCTACCCCAAAAAAAATAGAAATATTACCTTCAAATAGATCTAACCATCCAGATGAGGAAAATCTTTAAGATTTATGGATCTGCATTACCAAAAAATTTTCTTCTACCGTACGGGCATAATATATGATTTATTTTATTCTATGATGTAGTATCCCTACAAGGCGAGTCTTCATAGTCAACTACATATTAAGAGTTGTGGCTCTCGTGAATACTTTTGATTAAAGTATTATTTATATTTTGTAAACTTATATGGTAAGTGTCTTGAAGATTCATGTTTCAAGACTTAGGTTTGAAAATATTTGCTTGGAGTTAAAAGGTTAAGGCTCACAATCCAAGGAAGGTGTGTCATGAAAAGCCAAGGAAAATGATTAATCAATCATAGGGAGAAGGTTTAACCTAGGGATTGAAATTATAAATTTGTTGAAAAATGTTGAGTTTTGATTTGGAGGTTGAATTTGGTTTGAAAGAGTTTAATAGGTTATTCACTTGAGTTGAGAACTTGAGTTGGTTGGATTTCACTTAAGCTAATTAATTTAAATTAAGAAAAGTTGTTTAAAGGCAATTAAAATTATTTTGAGGGTTGTTAAAGTTGATTTATGATGTTTTATTAAAGTTTGTTTGAGAGTATTAAAATTTATTTGAAATTCTCCCAAGTTTATTTGAAGTTTGATATTTTGTTAAAGTTTGAATTGAAATTTATTCAAAATTTTGTTGAAGGCATTTGAAATTTATTGAAATTATTTAAAATTTGGTTTATGGTTTAAGAATTTATTGAAGGTATTTAAAGTGTATTTGAAGTTCATTAGAAGTTGATTTAAAGTTTATTGTAGTTTCTTTCAAGTTAGTTGAAGTATATGTGAGGAACTTAAGTTTTAAAGTTGAAACATTTGAAATATTGAAATCTTAAGAGTGAATTTTAAAAAAGTTTTGGAAGTTTTAAACGTTACAAAATTTAAAGTCTTAAAGGTTTAATTTTTGAAGTTTTAAAAATTCTTAAAGTTATGAAAGGGTTTCAATTTTTGAAGTTTTAATAGATTTGAATTTTAAAAGTTTTAAAAGGTTTGAGCTTTTGAAAAGTTTGAGTTTTAAAAGTTTTAAGTTTTAAAAGGTTTAGGTGGGCCCAAAAAAAATTATATTGGGATGGTTTTTTAGTTTTTAATCGAGAAAAACTTGATAAGGGTTGTTGAGGTTTGAATAAGGTTTGAGTTGAGTTAATTTGGATAACTTTTTAGATTTTAACTTGGACTAGTAAGTGTTTGATTGAAGTTAATAGTTTTATTAAATTGGTAGGTCTATTGTTCAGAGTTTGAATGAAGCAGAATCTTAAGATTGAAAGTTTGATTGAGGTGGCATTTTGTGATTGAAAGTTTGATTAAAGTAGAATCCTAGACTATGGACAAGATATGCTATAAAGATTTCTAGATAGAAGTGGAATTTTAATCCTAAAATAAACCTAGACTCTATAAAGAGACTGATTGGACAAACAAACCTAATTTTTTTGTTATAATGACTCTCATCAAATGCTAATGACTTTCCATCATCTCGGGTGCATTGATATCCTTAAACTATTAACCATCAGACAGTAAGAGTTCTCTAGTATTAGCATAGTAATAATGAATGTAGACATTCTTACTATTAGGTGAATCGAGGTATCTTTGTCAGTAACCATGATTTGCTTCATTTTAGGGCACCTATATAGTCTAAGAGGGTAAAGTTATATGTTTTATAGATCTTAGTCCTTAGCACTAACTAGGGGTACCTAAGAAAGTAACCTAAGATTCTAGCTTGGACTATTAAAGAGAATGTGTGATCCTGCGCTATGTTTCTATGTTGACTAACCTAGAGTTTACAATTGATCAGCCTAGTGGTGGTTTTCGTTATTTTAGTTGGTTACTTTTAGAGTTACTTTTGGGGTTTAATATATAATTCATGATTTAGTTCAACTCCTAAGTTGCTGGTCAACTTGAAAATCAGGGTATTTTAGGTTCAAAATCTTGCATTTAGTTTTCTGCCCGAAGTTGTTTTTCTTTAATGGTTCCGCTCCTAGGTTTGATTTCTAATGTTTAGTTTACTGTTTTACGTTGAAGCTTACATGACTAGAGGGTCTTATATATGTCATTTAAGCCTTTCATACTTACACTTTTCACACTTAAGTTTCATGCACATACTTAATTTTGTTCAAGGTTATACTTTCACACATATGAAAGAGTAATTTTGTAAAATATTGTTGTCACACAATGATATTATTAAGCATGTGAATGATCCAATATGAGAACTATTTAAGTGTGAAATTGTCAAGACTTGTATGTTTAGAATTTAAGCTCATAAATCACATGTTCTTAAATGGAAACATGCAAGAGTCTTATATAAGTTAGCTATTTAAGTAGATTTTTACAAATTTATATAATTTTATATGGAAATCTATCTAGCTTATGAAATGTTTTTGAAGAAGAGAGGGCGAACTTTTAAAAAGTTTACTTAGTTTTGAAGAGAGTTTTGTTATTAGTTTTAGTTTATTTTAAAAAGGTTTACATAGGCTTTGAAAAAATATCATTTAGGTTTTATTTTGGAAAATGTTTTGTTTTAGTTTTATTTAAAAAAATGTTTAAGTTTTTTATTGAAAAAAATTAATCTTTTTATTTTTGTTTTAAAAATCTTAATTTAAGTTTTGCTTTGAAAAAGTTCTACTATTTTATTTAAATTGTTTAAGTAAAAGACTTAAAAAAGGTTTTAAATTTTATTTTAAAAAGTTTTATTTATTTATTTTTGATAGGTTTATACTTAAGTTTTGTCTTGAAAATATTTCATTTAGGTTTTATTTTGAAAAGGATTAGGATATTTTTTTAGAAAGGGTTTCATTTTATTTTGTTATGAAGAGAATAATATTTATTTGTAGGTTTTTGTAAGAGGTTTGTTTGAATTAGGTTGCAAAGTTTGCCCATGTTTTTTTACTTTTGATATATTATAAATACTTAAGAAAATAATCTAAATACATTATTGCCTCAAAGTTCAGTATGTCCACTTTTACCCCTGAGTCTCAATATCTTCCAATTGATGTCTCATATGTGTGACTTCCAACAAGCATTTTATCTCTGTATCTGCCACTAGACACCTCATCTCTTGGCCTCCTCTAATATTGTATCTTAAAGTGCTCTGGTCGATCATTCCCTCCATTGAAATCATCCCTACGAAAGGGATTAAGATGATATTCTTGCCCTTCTCCATGGATTTGTTATTACAGTCGACAATGACCCTGCTCTGGGTCTTTTTCTCAATGACATCAAGCCGTTGTAGCACTTAACAAAGTAATTATTATATGTCATTCATGGAAATTCTTGATCACATTTTGACGATTGCCTCCTTAGCGATGTGGTTGGGGTTTGAGTTTGAGTAAGTGGAAAAGAAGTGTATAAATATGATGCTGGGTAGAAAAAAAAAATTTGGGCGGTGGGTTTGAAAATTTAGCATAAGGAAGGAGGTTTGTATGGAGGTGAAGTTTGATATTGCTAGATGCTAGAAACGCTAAGATAGGGTTAGGGTTAAGCTAGCTTTGATACAAATGATGTCAGATATAAGCCAAACCACAATAGTAAAAGTATATATTATTACCGAGAGCAAATAGACACTTGCAACTGACACACTTGAATGCGAAAATACAGCTAGACATCCAAAAATTTGAAATAACAACACACGACAAAGACATTCAAGCTAGTGTAGATCTCAAGTGGTGGTGGTGACAGTTAGGGGTTTAGAAGATGGCAAAAAAGTTTGTAAGGTACGAGGCTGCGGGGAAATCATGAGAAGGCTATGTCAGCTTGATGTAGTTGGTAGCAACACACATGAAATTATTGTAACTTGCAGAAACTAGCAAGAGTAAACTTTCCCAAGATGCTAAAATGACGGAGGACAATACTGGGGTGGCTTTCTTGGGGTGGTGGTAATTCCGAGTGATGACAATGATGGAAGTAGGTGGTAGGTGACCAAAGAAAATATGTTGAGATTTCATACCTATTTTACACTGATTTTGATGATATTGCGATGATATTGCATTTTTACACTGATTTTGATGATATTGCATTTTAAAGAAGAGTATTTTTGATGTTTTATTGCAGGTATGATGAATTATGATCATTGGAGCAAAAAGACGCAAAAATGGTGTAATTTGGAGCAAAAACGAGTAGACGAGCAAGAAATGATATTTTGCCCTGTCACCTTTCGATAAGTCTTTGGATGCTTAATCTCTTTTAGACTTCTTGCATATTTTTGAATGAGATTACACTTTAAATGAAGGTTTTTTTCATATTTATTTTGTAGGGCTATCTGTTAGGAACACAACACAACTGAAATGGGGCAAAACAGAGCTAAAACAGAGCCAAACGGAGTGAAACAGTGGAGCTGCGCAATCTGCTCTCCGACGGTGCCAAAACGACGCCGACGACGAGATTCACCCGAGAAGACCGAAAAAAGACAGAAAAGCTCGTCGACAGCGCCCTCGAGCCCGCCGATGGCGCCCGAGACGACTATGAACCGACTTTTGGCGGTTATGGGCCGAAATTCAACGTATTTGGACGTTTTTTGAAGGGACTCTTGTGACAACTCTTCAAACTTCATCCCTACACTTTAAAAGAACGAATTAGGTTAGAAAACGGGGTTATGTTTGAGAGGAATGTTAGGAAAAGTGTGGAGAAAATTTAACGTTTTTAGAATAGGAGTAGAAATGTAGATTTCAACCCTTTTGAAGAGATTGAAGAGGAGATTTTGAGAGAATTTGTAAGGAGATGTTCTAGCATTGCATGAATCGGCGGGAGACTTTGTGGGAGAGATTTTCTTCTTTCTTT
>NW_018164677.1:425743-426121 GCF_001263595.1 Phalaenopsis equestris
TTCTCTTACTCTCTCTTCTTGTTTGGAAATAATGATATGAGAAGATTATGCCGTTGTTTTCATTTTACTTTTCTTTTGTAATGAGTAGAATTCATGTTTAGGATTTTGTGATGCATGTTAGAAGTGGATTTAATTATCAATGTGATGATTTTTAGTTGCATTTTATTTACATTATCATAAAGGCCTATTGTAGTTTTAAAATTCGTTATGATTGCATTAGGACCCGAGAGGGCTGTGTAATTCTCAACAAAGTAGAACCACATTCAGATTTCATGGATGGTTAAGTTCATGGGAGTTGAATGCAAATAAATAAAGAAATATACTTTGATGGACGTAGAATTGGAGATTTTAGGGTGACAGACTAAAATCCCCAATTCA
>NW_018164677.1:426131-436501 GCF_001263595.1 Phalaenopsis equestris
GTAAACAAGCATAGGATTAGTCAATGTTCTTTATGCCTGGACCAAAGGGTAAAGAATAAGATTGCTCCTATTTGGCACATGCCATATTTAATGCTTCTCATTACTTTACATTATCCAATTCATTACATAAGAATAAAAGTTTTTAATATCTCAAAATTCTCCAAACCAATTCATCCAAAAGGGGTTATCTTTAGAATTAATATTTGCATTTAATTATAGTTACTATCTTTACATTTAACACTTGCATTTAGGAGTAGTTGCTAGATAAAACATCATTTTAATTGACATTCCAAACTAAGGACTAATTGTTGTAGACTAGGATTTGACTAAGGACCTCTTACCTCGCTTCCCTGTGAGATCGATAAACGAGACTCCACTAGAGCCCTGTACTACTTGAGCGATACGTATACTTGCGTTTGAAATTGTGACTTTACAAAATCATTATAAATATATAAATCTGGGTCCATAAATTTAAGCATATATAAAGTCGCTGTCAGTAATCGATGCAGGGAGGTTGAGAAGGGTGGAAAGCGTGTATGCGGCTGCAACGAGATACAACGATTGGGAGCAACACATTTTTTTGACATAAGTGCCTAGCCATGCACATTTTTTGGGTGACATATCACTATTATAAATAAAATAAAATTTGATAATAATAATAATAATAAGAGAAATTACATACATACCACACAATTCTTATTTATTTGCATATCTAACAATCAAAATTTGATATTTACATTTATGATATCTTATTATTAAAAATTTATGCATGAGAAGACGTGTTACACTTTTAAAACTATAATAAATATGATATTTTTGATGCCGTGTTAAAGATTTGAATGATGCAAAATTTATTTTGATCATGCAAAATTTCCTCACTCCGTTTAAGAGTAGTGTTTGACCGAAGATAAATATGCCTCGTGTCATTTTCGTCGAACTAAACCTTCCCAACATGACCTCTTCCTCCTAGCTTTTCTGAATTTCAGTAATTTTCCAATTAATTTTAAAAAAGGAAAAATTACAAATATAGCACCCAATTTTTATGATTTAACTATCTCACACCTAAACTTCCACTCTTAAAAACCTTTTTATATCCTCAACACTTTGGGAAATTATTTCTTCCCGTGTTCCGATCGAAGAAGAAAAACAAAGTGAAAAGATGAACTGGATCAGCCGCAGGATCCATCTCTACAACGTCACCATGGGACTTTACATGCTTGACTGGTGGGAACGCTACCTCTTCAGTATCCTGTTTTTTTTTTCTATACCATTTGAAAATTCTTTCTTCCATTTTCACAATCTGCTGAGAAATTTTGATATAAGGAGCGTTGTTATTGCTGCGGTGCCTTAATCTGGGTAGATACTCTGATTCTCGTTTTGCTCTGGTTCATTTTCTACAATGGATCTCGATCCGCAAAAGAGTTCTATAACAGGTTAGATTTATTTATTTATTTTTTCCGATCATGCATTGGATAAATTAATTTGTTTTTCGCCTAAAGCCTGTCTACGTTCCATTAAGTTTACAGTGTAGCTAGGTTTTCTTTTGCGCCTTCTTTCGAGCTATTTCAAACATTTTAACTTACTTCTTTGATGAAATTTTTTGAGGTTTCTTGTTTATTGTTTTTTTTTTCTCTGTAAATGGCACTGTCATGTACTCTGGCAAGTTTGAGTTGCTTACCCTTACAATGTAATGCGATTTGAAGAATGTATTGTGATATACTAGTGATTGGCTCAAGGTTTAATATGTTTGGTTCAGTTTTAGTTTCAAATATCCTTTGGTAAATTTGACAGTTTTATTCTAATGTACTCGGTGTTTAATCTGACTTTTAGTTGTATATCTAAATTTTAATAGAGGATAATAATCTTTAAAATAAACAAGCTGTTAAAAATCTTTGATGAATATCTTGTATGCATGATTTAAGAACAATATATATAAAAAAAGTGATTTAAATTTTAAATATTGGGTCTTAATTCATGTTGTGCTTTTATATGATTGCTAAGCATTTGATTTATATTTGTATAAAGAAAATAAAGTGATAAAAATATCTGTAAATTTATTTGATGGAGTAAAGAATCCTTTGATTAATAATTGTTAATTCTATCAGGAATTATAATTGTTTGAAATTCTGAATCTATTGCATTGATATGTGACTTTTGTAATATATTTATGAAAGAAGATGTGCGATGCAGTTCGGTAGTTTTTAAATTTCCTTTTAAAAGCTTTCTTCTTCTTCCCAATTAATAATCAAAGCTAGTTTTTGAATGTCATACTTGTGCCATTCATTTTGTTAGCATGCCTTTTCAATGCTGGCAAAAATTGATGAATGTGTCAGATACTCAGAATTGAATGAATTGGCAGAAATCTAAGATCATCAATGATTTTTTGGTCATTATTTGTTTAATGAAAAATTTCAATCAGTTTTGGTTAAAATTTTAAGCTATGGTTGCTCCACAATTTCTATGATTGTTTGTCATACTTATCTTTATTAGTTTATCAATTACTTTTTTTTTTTTTCATTGACACTTGTGTTTCCTCATCTCCAATTTGGAAAGCTGTAAAAGTCAAAATGCAAAACAATGTTGATAGGACAGATTAAAATAGTTATTCCATTGGAATTAAAAGAAGTTGGTATTATTATTGAATAAATTGATGCCAATTATCTATTGAAGCCTTTGTCAACATATTGAAAATTATTCCATATAGCTTTATAAAAATAGTTCAAAAATTTCTCATGTCTGACGTGTTGGAACACCATCATCAGTGGCAACATAGTAGGTAGGCTGTATGTCAGAAAATTCTAAAATTCTCTTATATGAGGTTGCCTTGTGTTTGGTATTGACTCCTCAACCTCGTGATGCTCTTAGGCAACCAATATCAGTCTCTCTGATGCTTCTCTTAATACATGCAAAAAGGTAGTTTGTGGCATCACATCCTCAAGTTCTACATGAACATCTATTACCTCTAAAACAATCAATGATAATCTTATACGTCTCGAAACCCAAATTACCGAACAAGCAACGACAAAACGACAATAGATATATGGAAAAAAAAATGCAAAAAATGGTTGCTCTTACGAAAATCAAAGGAAAACAAGCAAGATACTAGGAAAATCTACGAAAATCTACTTTTCGAGAGTTATATCATCTCTCCCACACCTTAGACGTTGCTAGGAACACCGCACAAAGAAAAAAAACAACAACCCAACAAAAACATGCATAGAAGATAACAAACCTTAGGTTACTCCCCTTAATAGAATCCTCTCACAGCATTTCAAAAACTTTCCTTTCCAGCTTTCCCTCCAACTCCCTTAATTTCTCCTCCTTGAGTATATGATTAAGCACCTTGTGGACCCCGCTTGCGCTCGACTTCCTTCTGCTACGGCTAAGTGCCGCTCGTCTGCTTCTCTTGAAAGGGATGGCGGGTCGGTTTGGTGGCCTTCGACTAGTCCAGGATGGATCGGTCCAGTTCCTGGCGTAATTGTACTCCACCCACAAAGAAGTTTCTTGTCCTCGAGGTGGAAGGATAAAAATTGCTTGTGGCATCACCTTGTAAGGCTCCCACATTGCTTCACAGTCTAACAGACCTTTCCACTTAACTAATACCTCCTTTGCTTCCCCCACTTCTTGGCACACTCCTTCTATCTCTAGTGGCTCTAGAATCCCCTCCAAGTCCTTCGTCAGTGTTGGTGGTAGTGTAGATGAGAGTGCATGATCTCCAATCGTACGTCTCAGCCTTGATACATGGAAGACCGGGTGTAGTGCGAACGATAGTAGTTATCTCAAACGATAGGCCATTGCCTCGATGCATGTCATCACCTCAAAGTTCCAAAGTAATGCGGTGAAAGTTTCTCGCTTGTCTTGACCAATGTCTTATGTCAGTAGGACCTAGTTTCAAGTAGATCATGTCCCCTGGTTTAAATTGCACATCTCTACTGTGTTCATCCGTTTTTTCTTCATGATTTGTTGAGCTCTCAGTGGATACCTCTTGAGCTCTGCCAGTATCATGTCCCTCTTCTCCAAGTGCTGATCGACGTTGAATACTGGTGTAGCGCTATGCTTATAATGTTTCAAGTAAGGTGGATCCGCCTATACAATATTTTGAAAGAGGTGGTCTGTGCTGTAGTGTGGTACGAAGTATTATACCAATTTGGCCCATAGCTTTGGTGTATCAGATACAAAATAATGCAAATACTTCTCTTAAGGACCGTCCCTTGCAACCTATATAGCTTCTTTCAGAAGTGGCTGAGAAACACCTTGTCCTTATCTGATACAATAGATTCTGGCACTCCGTGCAAACGTACCACTTCTAGAATAAACACCGCCGCGACTGAGACTATATCGTAGGCAGCTTGTAAGATAATGAAATATGCATACTTACTCTGACGATCTATGACAATCATAATCACCGTGAACCCTTCTGACCCAAGAGGGGACAATTATAGAATATCTTGAGAAGTTCGAGCTCTTTTGTTAGGGAGGTTGAGGGGGCTTTTTGCAGCAGGACTAGAAGAAAACTTCTTGAAAGGCTTAAAGCTTAACATACGAGCAACCATTTGCCTCTTGAGACCGCGAGGATTGAGGGAAATAATGGAACTCGCCCAGAAGATGGAAGAGAAGAAACATGTGAAAAAAAACCAACTAAGCTACAAGAGTACCCTGAAAATTATGACACCGACCACCCAGACGATGTCTTTTCAGAAAGAGATGCCGAAGGAAAAGAATACAAGAACCCGTCTTTTTGGGGTAATTTCAAGTGTCTCACAGATGCAAAAGTATAGGATAAAAGAGCAAAATAATTGTGTTATCGCTGTAACAAAAAATATGCCCAAGGGCCACAGTTGCAAGGAACGCTCTCTTCAGATTCTAATAGTTTAGGAGGATACAAAGAGTGAGGAATCGGAGGAGGAGGCGGTGAAGGAGAGCATCTGCATCTGGATGTGGTGGAGGTGTCCCTCAATTCTTTGGTGAGATTTACTCCAAATCACACCATGAAGGTGAGGGAGCAGATAGGGGAACAACCAATTGTGGTGTTAGTGTATAGAGGGGCCACACATAACCGTTGCAAAGGACGCTCTTGTAGATAGATTATGTTTTCTTCGTTGTCTTCTCACTCAATCTCCTTTCCTTTTGACTTGACTAATGATTCCCTGATCAACCCTTGGTTAGGTTTTGCAACTGGAGTAGTAGGCACGGCCTTGGATTGCATCTCCATGAGATTTTTCATGTTCTCTCACATTTCTCCTATGCTCTCAAATCCATCTTCTATATGACTTTCAATGGAAGAAAACCCGTTCTCCATGGTGGCAAACCTCTTTTTTATTTCCGATTTGATTTGTCCTACCTCTCCTTCTGGCACATTCGCTTTCTTCGCTGTAATCTCACCAAGTTCTAGGCTCTGATATCAATTTGATACATCTTGGAATTGAAATCAGCGAACAGGCAACGACGAAACAACAATAAATAGGTGGAAAAAACACAGACAAGGACAGCTCTTATGAAATGAAAACAAACAAGATACAAAGATGATCTACTTTTAGAGAGGTGAATCGTTTCTCCCACACCCTAGACATTGCTAGGAACAACACACAAAGAAAGAAAATAACAACCAAACAAAAACATGCATAAAAGAAAATAAATCCTAGATTACTCCCATTAATAAAATCCTCTCACAGCATTTCATAAACTTTCCTTTACATCTTCCCTTCCAAACGCCCTTAATTTCTCTTCTTTGAGTGTGATTAAGCTCCTCGTGGACTCTATCTGCACCCGACTTCCTTATGCTACAACAAAGTGCCGCTCGGCTACTTCGCATGAAAGTGAACGACCCGCCTGTTGTTGTGGCAGGCCGGTTTGGTTGCCTTTTGACCGGTTCAGTTCTAGGCGTAACATAATTCTCTTAGAGTCTCTCTCGTGGGCTTAGCTTAAATCACTATAGTCTCTCCCTCGTTGGTTATAAGCTAATACTCTTCTCCAATCTCCGCCTATGGGTCTTCATCCATTACCTCCTCCACGACACTTTACTTGGTGAAAGATATCATTCTCTTTTTGG
Organism: Phalaenopsis equestris; assembly: GCF_001263595.1. NCBI lineage: Eukaryota > Viridiplantae > Streptophyta > Magnoliopsida > Asparagales > Orchidaceae > Phalaenopsis > Phalaenopsis equestris. Next base: position 432,181 of record NW_018164677.1, read on the forward strand.
GAAATCTGATGCAACGTGTCTAAATCCGTGACACTTGAAGCATTGCTGGCTAGGATGGATTTGGGAGTGTTGATGGGCTCTATCTTTTCTTTGCTCTGGATTGACTTTTCCTTGGGTGGTGTTGGCTTGACTGTTCCATTGGACGCATTTCTATCTGATTCTAGTGTTGAACTCTGTCCGTGAGGTGTGTTTGTCACCTCATGATGTTTCTGTTTTTCCACCTTCAAAGCTAAGTGCATCTAGTAGAGACTAGTATGACTGCGACTGCACCACATTACTAATAAACGACCTCAGTCCTCCAAGATATCTCGTTCCTGTGTACTCCTCTGGCTCTACCAACTCACATTCAACATAAGTTGATTAAAGTTAGCGGTGTACTCCACATAAGTGTCTCTTTGACATAGATTGTGGAACTTTATGAATATGTCTTGTCGGTAATACGAGAGAAAATATTTGCACTGTATCTTTCTTTTCATCTTAGACCAATATTAATTTTACTCTTTCCTTTTTGTTGGCGAATACGCTTCAGGTTTTCTCACCATAATGAAGAATTTTTCTGAGCTTGATTGCTGCTAAATTAACTCTTTTATTCTGAGGAACATCTTTGTACTAGTACTGAAACATTCACTTCACAGTTTGAAGCCACTCAATAAACCCATCAGGTTCCATGCGAATATCTAAATCTGATAAATCCACATTTGCTACAAGATCCCTAAATCTCCTCTGATATTCCATATCAAATTGTTGAGGCAATGATTTTGTCATTGGAAACTATTTGGTGGAGGAGATTCACTTCCTCTTCTCACTCTGACAAGTCACCGTTGTGCCTATGGGTGACCTCACCAGATTGTTTCCTGTCAAAGATTGCAAGCCTCTGTTGCAGTTGTAGGAATTTTTGCTGCATATCCTCCATAGTAAGCTCTTAAACACATCTTTGCTGATTTTCCCTTGGTAGCATTGTGTTCCTTTCTCCTAATTATGTTTTTGATTGACGTAGGATTGTGATTCAAGATTGGTCGAGTGTTTAGGGTTTTAGATAGAGTTCAGGGTGGAATTTTTTTTGGAGGAAGGATAGTTGGATTTTATAAATTTTGAACGCTGGGGCCTAAAAAATCTGTGGCTTGTTGGGCTCTGATACTTCTGATACCAGATGTATCGTTCTAGGGCTCCTAGAAACTATTTAGGAAGGGATTTAGCGGGGAAGTGGTTGTGGAATAATGAGGGAATGAAATATGGTAGTTCGACCGCGTTTGGTGTGGGATAAGCGTGGATTGATGATTGTATCAGTTAAAGTCAACACAGAAAATTTCGAATCGTCGATGTAGGGCGGCGAGGACCTTCCACTACCTGTTCCTAGGCAGATAAAGACACACTACCTGCTGCAAGAATATTATACAATATTTTATAGTATAGTCCAGATATTACAGTCGCCAAACTCATAAAACAACTTAAAAAGCTCCTAAAAGTGGGGGGCAATTAGGTTGAATATACTTACTAGGTCAGTTTTGGAGAGAACTAACCAACATTGAAAATTTTACCCTAGATTTTAAAATATACGAGGGATTTTCAAAATTTCACATGCAAATGATGGTAGACATCGAAGTTCTTTTCTAGAAATTTTTGTGATTTTTGGAATTTTCTTGACTTAATTTTCAGAAGTGGATAGTGATTGAGCAGAAACTATAAATAAAACAAAAAATAACTACTGTTTTGTGGTTAAACAAAAAACATAATTTAAAGGGTAAAAACTATATAGATTTTAATCTACAGAGGGTGTAGATCAATTTTTTGAGGAATCTTTAATCATCCAAATTTAGCCAAAATCCCGACTAGGTAGATTTAGGGCTAATCTTGGCTGGCCCTTGTAGTGATGATTAAGGTAGGATTTAAATGAGAATAAGTTAAAATCATCCAAGCACTCCTTACAAACACATTAACATTCAACCAAAGGAAAATCACTTAAATTTTTATATCAAAAAAATAAAATAAACCACTGTACTCACCAAAGTTCAATGCAGATGGTCACCAAATCACACACTTGAAAGAAAACACTAACTAATTTGAGTTATTCACTTTCACAACAAAGTTCCTTTCTTTTTATTTCATCATGCTTGAAATAGAGTAAACAACAGCTAATTATATTATTATCATTCAAATTATATTAATAATTTGAATGATTTGAGGTGTTAGCCAATATTGGTGCTAATAGTGTAAGTAGATTTTTTAGTTATAATTATATTCAAAAAAACATAATCATTAAAACATAACATAATCATTAAAACATAATCATTCAAATTATTTAGGTGGGTGCCCCCCACCCACCCCCACCCGGAACTACTTAGAACTTTCTAAACCACCTATAACTACACCCTCCTTCACATGTGGCCGACAATAACCACTCCATAATCATGTGATTGGCCCTCACTTCACTTCACAGTTATTGGATGCACTCAAACTCACCTAAATGTATTCCAAAGCACACATAACAACCTAAATCATTAAAACATAAGATTTTACACATAGATACAACATAAAATAACTCAATATACTCCACACAACACATACACATAAAAGTGACATAATTCTTTACACATTCTTTGTTTTGATCATTTGGCTGGCTTGGTATCTTGACTTGAGAGTCCTCTTTTAATTTGATTGACACGCTGCGTCATATTAATTCTCCTAGACCTTGAGAAACTCTTCTCCTAATGAGTTATTTTGGCTTACACTTGATATGATGGTTTATCTCCATGCAATGCACAATTGTTTCCTATCTCCAAATCTGAACTTGCTTTGGGCTATAATGGTTGATCAATTTTTCCCGCTCCTCTTTTTTTTTATGGAAGGTGTAGTGGAGTTTACTAAAAAAAGGAGAGATAGTGGATGGCTATAGGATTTTTCAAAGACGTATTAAAGGAAAAAAAAAATTTTAATGTCTTGGTTATTCTCACCAAAATACATCAATAAGCTCAAAAGAAGATAACTATGAACATTGTGACCTCGCCAAAGAATCACAAAATTCATAACCTCACCATAAGATTGCATGGAAAAGAAGAGTCACCAAACAATTCTTTAACCATTAATCTCAGTAACTTATGTCTCTAAGACTAAACAGATGTGGGCGGTTCAATTTTTTCTATTGAACTTCATGAGTGTTAGGAATGATCTGGAGAATTTTGAAGCTATTTAGAGGAGTTTAAGTGGTGGAATTAGGGTGAATATGCTAACTAGAGCAGAACTGACCAATTTTGGGAATTTTGCTCTAGATTTTGAAATATATGGGGGATTTTCAAATTTCACTTGCAAATGATAATAAACATATTAAAGCTGATTTCTAAAAAGTTTTGTTGTTTTGAAAATTTTTTGAGTTTGTTTTTAAAATTTAAAAGTGATTTGACATAAACTAAAAAAAAAGAAAGAAAACAACTAGGATTTTGAACAAAAATACAATTTAAGGAGTAAAATATATGCAGGAATTAATCTACAAAGGATGTAGATCAATTCTGAAATTTTTGGGAATTTTTAAAAATGATTAGATCACCCAAATTTAGCCAAATTCCTAACTAGGTTGGGTTAGGGCTAATCCTGGTTGACCCTTGTAGGGATGATTAAGGTGTAATTTAAATGAGAATAAAAAGGTATAAAATTATCCAAGCACTTCTTACAAACGCATAAAATTTTATACCAAGGAACAAAGTAAATAACTAAAGTCACGAAAGTTCTGTGAGGGTTAATGTTCACCAAACCACAACCTTGGAAGAAGTCACCAAATCACTCCTTAATTTGGGTTCTTCACTCACATTTCATAAATATTCATACTAAAGTCCCTTTCTTTTCATTCATCATGCTTTAAATAGAGTTTTCAATTTTCAATTACGTTCAAAAACACAAAAAGAGAGGGAAAAGGTGGCTGGCCCCCTTGAAATTACTTGGAAACTACCTAAACCACTGATAACTGTCACCCTTCTTCACATGTGGCCGACCATAACCATTCCATAACCATGTGGTTGGCCCTCACTTCACTCCACACTTACTTGGTGCGCTTAAGTTGACATAAATGCACTCCAAAGCACACATAACAACTCAATCATTAAAGCATAAGATTCTACACATAAATACTATATAAAATAACTCAATAGACTCCATACAGCACATAAACATAAAAGTGACACAATTCTTCATGCATTCCATATTTTGATCACTTGGCTTGGCTTGTTCTCTTGATTTAAGTCATCTTTTAATTTGTTTGCACATACTCAACCTTCCTTGTGCCTCATTCTGGTATGATTTTCATCTTTCAATTTCCTTGTGCCTCATTCTG
>NW_018164677.1:437743-445130 GCF_001263595.1 Phalaenopsis equestris
CAGTGCCCAAAATAGAGGAGTTGATGCGACGAATAAGGAACTGCCAGTTTAAGATTGATGGTTTGAAGAAACGGATCTGTATTTCAAACTAATGCATGAATATATTAATCATTTGGTTAAAGAGAAAGGCTTAATATTACAAGAGCTTATTAAGATCAAAGACAAGTTGACATCAAAGCCGCATGTTCTTTGGAAGATTCAATTGAAGCGGATGTATTTATGAATGCTTCTAATGGTTGAGATAGCCAAGAATAAGTAGCAATATGAAGCCATGCTGAACAAAAATAGTGAACAATCATTGTGGCATTATTTTTAGATAATTTTGATATTCTGGATACATTCGTGCAATCTATTTTACAAACGGACAATGTTTGCACAATTTTGACAATGATTTGGATAATTCAAGTTCGATTTAAGCAATATCGAATTTGAACCCCATCCTTTCCATCTTGATACTCATTTTGGTCATAGGTCTCTTTTTTGGCCATTCCAAAACTCTAGATGCATTCACGTACTTCGTTCTGTGAACTGACATCTTTTGAGCAGTTTAGATAGTTGTTGTATAATTTGGGACCAAATCGTGTATGTCTTGTCTTATCCCGTCGTTTTCATCGAGCTTAGTCATTTCATTTTGATAGGTACCTCTCTGTGTATTTTTAATGCTTTAAATGTGTTGGTGTAATCTGTTTTGCAAATGGAGGTTTCATATGCATTCTCAACGACGCTTGAAGCATTTTGACATTTTGACTCTATTTGCATGACACCAAACTTCATTGTATCCATCGATGGGTGGTCGTTCCTGTGTAATTTTACCATTTTGAACATGGTAGCATGATCCATTTCGCAAATAGAAGTCAGCTGGCAATTTCAACATAAATCAAAACATCTCAGCTCTGAGTGTACACTGTCACATTTGTCATTTGCTGCTTTAATTGGGATCGATCAAATCACCTTGCAGAATAGAAATATATAACCACAAATCCTGAACTCTATATCTTCACAACACAGCTTTTTACATGCAAATACGCTGTGGTTTTTACCTCTCATCTCTTTAAGCTATGGTTTTTTTTTTTGCGTTAATGCTTTGTTCTTTTATATCTATTCGGGGACATCCTCTTGATATAATAACATTGTGGGCTTATTGTGAATAGTAAGATATATGATCTAGGCAGAGGTGGCTGCCTTGATGTTGTATGTTAATGAACACTGGGTTTTTTTTGAAGATTGTAGAAGTTATTTTGAACATTTGCAGTATTAATAGTAACTCTTTCAGACAATCCCTGTTTGTTGAGGATGCACTTAGTAGAACTTCAAATTGACACCATTGTTAGAACAGAAGTTGAGAAAAATTTTCTTAAAATACTTAGATTCATTGTCAATTATGATAAGTTGGGTTGGCTTCAATCTAGTGAATATCTTTGACCATAAGAATTTTATAACAGCCTCCACATTTGGTAGAACTAATGTTATAACTTCTACCTTTGTGAAATAAGCCACCATTACTACAATTCAACTCATTTGTTTAAATCCCGTGGGAAATGGCGATGAAGTCCATTCCCCAATCCCACATTTCAAAGGCTATGATGAAATTATGGGTTGTAATGATTGACTTGATTAGTGAAGAATGTTCCCATCAAGCTGGCAGTTGTTACATCATTCTGTGAACTCTTTTAGATTGTGCCAAAAATATCCTTGGTGAAGTACAAGTCGGGTAAGGCTCTGGAGGTAGAGTGGCTCTTACATTTTGGAGTGTGTTTGTTGCATAATTTCATTAGCCTGTCAACACATTTTGGGCAAATCCCCTATTAGGAGTTTCTGTAGAGATCACGACACAAGATAAGTAGCGAGTTGACATAAATTTGGGAGATCTCAATCATATTTTATCCTCAACTAACTTTCCTTCTAACAAATGTTAAAAAATGGGACTGGACCAACTGTTTGGTTGAGATTTAACAAACACTTCTTCCTCTTCTATGTATGGTGCAAGGAATTTTCAATAAGATATGGCTGGAAGATGCTCAAACTTGGAGAATAATTCAATGACTTGTTTAGTTGTTTTTTTTTTAAAATTTTTTTTGAGGTATGTGAGCTATTTTAAATCATTGAAGTTTCTTTACTCCATCCCTTATCTTTATAATATTTGGCAGGAGTTGTATTGTAGACTCAATTTTCTAAAACTCGTGTCACTGTGAGTTTGGTATTATAATAAACTTATAGGTGTTCGACACTTGCTCTGATTTTAGTTGTACCCCAAAAATGAAGGCTTCGTATCCTTCTTGAACATTTGTTGCTTCAAATCTCAATTTGGGAGAAGATAGAAGCTCCAAGCCTTATAGAAATCTCAGCTTGACATTGACCCCATTACTATCTCTTGCTGAGGCCCGTCAATATGCATGGTCAAATATTAAACTTATTGGGAGTACTTAACCTTGGGAGGTTTTGATGCTATAAATTCAACAACAAAATCAGTGAATGCCTGATTCTTAATGGTGGTGTGTAGAACATAGTTAATGTCAAACTTATGAAGCTCAATCGACCACTTCATGAGCCTATCCAAGAGCTCAGGATTCTAAAATACTTCTTTGTTTGTCGAGTTAGAGACCCCATGAACATCATGCAATGGGAAAACAACAGTTAGTGAATTATAGCCGACAATTCCGATGTCAATTTATCAATTGAAGGATAGTTTGCTTTTGACAATCTAAAGGTGTTTTGCTAAAGTAGCCAATTCGAATATATTTTTTTTCTTCTTCCTGGATATGCTAAGTATTTTCTGAGCTACTGATAGGATTTTGTGTACTTCTTTTTCCATTGGAACTTTTTTGACTTTCTCAGAGCTTTAATAGCTTAGCATTACTTTCTCATGGCCTCGAGTGAATGTTTTAAGGCTGACCATTTCCTAACAAACTTGTTGATCCTTTTAATTGTCTGAAGTGTTTACATTTTTAGAATTGCTTGAATTTTGTCAAGATTAGCACAAATTTCTAAGAGACTTGGGATAAGTGGAGTTGATTGAGTTGATTGAGGGACAAGATTTAACTTTCTTTATCAAAGTTTGATTCTTCAAGTAGAGCTGGTTGAGGTGGAATAGAGACAAGTGGATTTGATTGAGGGACAAGATTTTGGCTCAGTGAAAAGAAAATTAGGCGAAGTATTTTGGAAAAAAATCCTAAATCTGATATCCCCTCGAGTTCTTCCCCTTAAATTTTAGATTTGGGAATATAAGATTGATTCTCAAGGGTGATATCCATTGAGTTGTATATTTTCCGACTTGGAAAGTAGTATCTGTATACTTTTTGATTGGATGAGTAACCAAGAAAAATGTATCTGAGAGAGTTGGGATCAAGTTTGATGCGGTGTTAATACATGTGAACAAAGTCAAAACAACCAAAATCTTCATTAGTAATTCCAAAAAAAAAAAAAAAAAGAGCGGATGCGTGGGTAAGAGTCCATGAGAACATTACGGGAAATTTGAAAATTTAGGACTCGACTAGGCATCTTATTGATGAGATATATGGCTTGAAAATGATTTCTCTTAAAAATATTTAGGCACATGATTAAACAACATAATGACATTGGTCAATTCAAGTAAGCATATTTATTCTTTTTACGATCCCATTTTCTTGAGGAGTATTCACTGAAGAACTTATATGGATAATACCATATTTAGAAATATAAGGACTAATGATTGAATTAAAGTATTCCTTAACATTATTAATTTTAAGAATTTGAATTTTATTTTTGAATTAAGTGAGAATCATGGAATGAAAAGATTGAAATATGATGATTGTTTCAGATTTTCAAGTTATTCTTTTGTGATCATCTATGAATTATACAAACTATAGTGCCCCACTTATATTGCTTACTTGTGAGGGTTCCCAGATATCAATTTAAATTACAGAAAAAAGTATGTGAATGCTTGTATTACAATCTGAAATATAAATGTTTGATATGTTTTGCAAGTTGATAAATTTCACATTGATAAATATTAAATTTTTTAATGATAAATAAATATGAAAATATCTTTTTCATGTATTTAAAATTTGGATGGCCAAGATGACAAAAATTCAACATGGCTTAACTTTCAATTGAAGCAAAATTTTAACTAGACTTAGAAATATAACTTGACGGTTGATATTACCAACCGATAAAGTTATTTTCTTTGAACAAGTATAGATCATCATGCATCTCAACACTATCAATCATAATTTTCATATCTACAACTGGAAAATCACATCAATTGGAATAAAATTTAGTCACACATTTTAGGTCACAAGTAGGTTTGTTGATTGAGAGAAGATTGTAATTTAATTTTGGAATATAAAGCACCGTATTGTTGAAGATCCTTTGTCAATTCGATTAATCCACTTCCTACTAGTGGTCAGAAAGAACCTTCAAGCATTTGAATTGAAGCATTCAAATTGAAGCGTGACTAGTACAAGGGTTGTAATTTTTGAAGATGTTGTGTTTTATCATATGATATGAGGCTTCAATGTCAACTATCCAAAGTTTTATTTATTTCTTTGGACATTAAAAGCATGAGATAAGGTCCCTCGGTGTGTTAAGAGGTTGCAGGTTGCTCAATCGATAATTGTGATGCTTGTCTAGGATTATTGCTTAACATTTTATGCAGTGCTTCAATTTGCTTCCTAGTGAACGGGCTATCTGAATTGTTGATGGAAGATACTATAGGGATTGAAGGCCTAGACTCGGATCTGGACGTGACTTCCAAGGAAGAAGATTATGAGGTTATACAGTGCTTGATCATGTGAAGCCTGAATAGAGAAGATCTGTTGCACAAATTAAAATGAGGAGTTCCCTTAGTTCGGTTGTTCTACTGCTTGACCGGACAAGCAAACAAAAAAGGTGGACCCTTAGTTGGACTCCTCGGCTGGACGAGCGAACAGGAAGTGAAGGGAGGTGCTAAACTCTCGATTTTGGCGCGTTCGACCCTTGGTGAGATGTGGATGGTTTGGAGACGTGCGATGACGACAAGAATCCTCTATTTCACTCGACCCCTCTCGGATCCAGGAAAGAGAGGATGATTCACGCAAGGCCGCAGGAAACAAAGGAAAGAAATTCCGTTTGAATGGACGAGGCAAGCGGTCCAATTTGGATGAAGATGAAACAAACCGAAGCAGGAGACATCGAACAATGAAGCCTACGACGCCGAACGAACGCAGAAATTCGCAGAGACTCAACAAGCAAATGAAGCTGACGAACTGAATGAGGTAGCCAGACGAAGCTGCTGTGAAGACGGACTAAGCAAACAAACTTCTCGCACCAACCAGCTAGGAAGAAGCCGAAGCAGCCGAATGAAGCTGAAGAAGTCGATCAGGAAGACAATGAAACACCGAAGGAATAACTGATGCAGTCGACCTAAGTAGACAAAACTGACGAAGCCTATGAAGTCGAACGAAGCTGAAGAACTTCAATCGATGCTGACAGAGCGGATGAAGATGAGCGAAGGCTGAAGCAGTTGAAGCGGATGATCAACGAATAATACCCTCATCTCGTCGCAAGTTGATCTCGTCGCAAGTTGACGGTGAAGCAGGGGAAGCCGAACGATTTTCAGATGCTAGCGTCGAGGGTGAACGGCGGAGACAAGAAGGATTTGACATGGCTTTAATACTGTGTAGAATTTTGAAAAGAATTTTATTTCTTGCTCTTCCAAAGCATTACACCTTCCTACATATATCTAATTGTCGGTCAACTTTTTGATTTCGAAAAGTATTTTTATAATTTTGAAAAGTAGATGATTAAATTTAACCTAAAAGGTATATAATTTTATAAAAATAGTGTATTTTAATTTAAAAAAAAATGGACCGACTGGATCTCATTTGCCCAATAATTTGAATAATCGTGTCCGGTATCACAAATGATACACCTTCTCGAAATAAGTGTACCCCGCGGCGGTGGACCAGATCATTCAAACTATGAGGTTTGTGCCATCCATTTGGTCTACGAACTTTTTATATGTGACCGACAAATTTCCCTATTTAATTAAATAGTGTTTATTTTACCTGGGTTCTAAGTTCCTTATAGAGACAAACCCCTATAGTTAATTACATCCTAAGTGACGGAAATCACTTGAGAAAACTTTCGATAATAATCAGTTGTTCTAGTCTTCAAGAATTCAAAGTTCATATTTTTAGTTTAGGTTTTCAAAGTAGAACGTGAAAAAACATTTGGGAGTGGCTCAAGTGGGAACAGTTTTTTTCAGGAGTCCGAAGGAAGTAAAAGGTAGGGGATATCACAGATTCTGAGGGGAATCCTCAGTGACTTCCCAGACTATCCTACTGTGTGACTACATTTTAGAGACGATGTTAATTAAGTGTTTGATTCTGCCAATTTTATTATTTGGGACTTACATATGCATAGCACTCGATTATGGAAATAACCCACAGAAATAAGAGAGTTTACGTCGTGTCACACGACAACCTCGGAACCTAAGGCGAGTTACGACTGCCGCTGCACAACATGGTTGTGCAGGAGCCTAAAAGAGGGAGATGAATTACGTCGCGCTAGGCGAGCTACCTCGAAGTCCTATGAGTTGTTTAAACTAGGAAAGTTTAGTTGGTGTAGACTCATTTTGCTGTAGTAGAATGACGACCATCTCAACTTGTAGTCCGCTTCAAACTCGTTGCCGTGCTGCCCACAAAGTTGCTCCGAGCTCATTGTCGAAGTAACAGTCCTAAAGTTTAAAGTTCAAACAATTTTACCAGGCAGGCTCATAGGTTTAAATGACAAGTTTCAATTCAATCATTATGGGGGGGAGGTTAAAACTGATTAGAGCGACACCAATTAGGATCCCACGGTTCTCTTGCATCACTATTTTCTTTTGAACTTACTTAGTTTAAACGAGTTGTGAAACACATTTAAACTGGAGAGATCTCGTTAGCAACCGTGGGTTACCTCCTCCGAGGGACTCCCGTAAGTTCGAAAGAACGTGTTATGTTTTGTTTTTTTTTATTTTGAAAATTTTGTTTAATTTTGAAAAATTATTTTGTTTTGAAAGTGAGATTGTATTTAGTACCTGCATAATGTGTTTAAACAAGAGTAATTGCAATAAAGAAACAACAAATAAAATGTACTTGCGTACGTGGTGTATACGTTGCTGCTATTTTTGTTGCATGTTTAAATCACAAAACACAATATAATTTGCAGGGAATTTAAATAAAATGCAGAGAAAAGAAGAAAACAGTAAATAATTGAACAAGTTGTAGCAATGACAAGGAACTCAAAAGAGGTGATCCTAAGGCCTCCTACAACTCCTTACTGCAACTAGCGAGCTAGTATGGTGATCCTACGATCTCCTACGGCTCCGGTAAGCAACTAGCAAATGTGTACGGTGATCCTACGACTCCGGACAGCAGCTAAGAATTTC
>NW_018164677.1:445140-446617 GCF_001263595.1 Phalaenopsis equestris
TATGAGTTCCTATGAACCCAAACAGCAATGGGCAGCACCTATGCGGCTTCCTACGAACCCGAACAGAGGTGGGCAGCAATTAGATGACTTCCAAACGATGGTGGACAGCTACTAGGTGGCTTCCTATGGACCCAAACGGTGGTGAACAGCTATTAGGTGGCTTCCTACAACTTCCTACGGCGCTAGGCAGCGACTAGAAACATTGGACAGCACTCTACAGTCTTCCTATGACATTAGGTAGCAAATAGAAGCATTGGACAGTGGTCCTACAACTTCCTACGGCGCTAGGCAGCGACTGCAAACATTGGACAACACTCTGCAACATTCCTATAACACTGGGCAGCAACTAGAAGCATTGGACAGTGGTCCTACAACTTCCTACGGCGTTAGGCAGTGACTATAAACATTGGACAGCATTCTGCAGCATTCCTATGACACTGGGCAGCAACTAGAAGCATTGAACAGCGGTCCTACGACCTCCTACAGCTTTAAAACACTCCTACCAGCCCTTAATTAGCAATGGACAGAGCCTTACATCTCAAACAACTCCCTAACGACAAATTTAAAGCCCAAGCAGCGCTCCCAAGGCTTTTCTAAGTTTCTAACAGCACGCCCACGACCTCCAAACACTCATAACAGCTCTTAAATGACATCCAAACATTCCAAACAACAACTATATGGCCTCCAAACATCCCAAATAACAACTAAGCCCTTCTCCCAGCTCTCTCCTACAACAGTTTCCAAATACTGGACAGCAACCGAGAACAAAATCGAGCTTCCAAAACGAATTTAAAAGGCTTCCAAAAAAAAAAAAATTACATTCAGCATGCATTTCAAAGATTGGGGCCAGCAACATGGAACAAAATCAAGTCCCCAAAGCAAGTTCAAAAGGCTTCCAAAAACCAAATATTACATTCAACATGCATTTCAAATATTGGGTGCAGCAACATGGAACAAAATTAAGCCCCCAAAGCAAGCTCACAAGACGCCCAAAATCAGTGTGTAAAACTTTAAGCATGCGAAAACATCCTTCTTCTAAAAAAAAAAGTGTTTCCATTCTAAAACCAAAGATTTAGGTGTTACATATATAAATATGCAATGATGTATAATATATATGGAAGCCTTCATAAAAGATCCATTTATAATTTCCAGCATAGGGAGCCAAGCAAAAGGGTGAGCCAAAAGGAACTATAAAATCTGCATATGGGCAAGTATAGAGAGATTCATGATCTTGGTTTAAGTAATTCAATCCTTATATCTCATGGTAAAGAAAAATACCAATGTAAAAGCAATAAACAAATCTCTTAAATTCAGACACTTCAATTCATGGAATAAGTCATAGAAGTTTTGCAAGAGACGAGAAAACGGATAAAATCGGGTAAAGTAAACGAGTTAGAAAAATACTACCTTGATCGGAGTAAAAAAAAAAAAAAAAGCTTCCTGAACTCGCGCACAAGAGTTGAGCAGAAGAGTTTCC
>NW_018164677.1:446879-451873 GCF_001263595.1 Phalaenopsis equestris
CGGAGGGGGGGGGGTAGAATGGAAGGGTTGGGGGCGCAGGGAGGAAGCGCTCGAGAGAGCGGGCCGAGGGTTTCTGTCGAGGAGCAACGGCGAGCAGGGGGAAGGTGCGAGCTAATTAAGTGCAGAAAGGAAAAATATAGCGGGATTTGTATCCCGCTCCTCTCTAATAGCCGTTACAGGTGCATCGAGCGGGCTATTGAATGCATTCCATACAGGGGCAGTTATGTTAGGTAAATATTAACCCCTAATCAAATCTAATTAAGATGGGATTAGGCGGTAAAATTTGAATTTTAAAAGTTTGAAATTTGAAATAATCCAGGCTTGTGTTCAGCCTATGTCGAGCTCAAATTAAGACGGGCTGGGGAGAGCGACGTCTGGAGGCGGAGGCGAGCGGGAGAGCTGCTCGTCGAGCGGGCTGGGGCGAGCAACATCTGGAGGTGCAGGCGAGCGGGTCGAATGGAAGGGTTTCTGGCGCAGGTTGGAAGCGCTCGAGAGAGCGGGCTGGTAGAATGGAAGGGTTGGGGGCGCAGGGAGGAAGCGCTCGAGAGAGCGGGCCGAGGGTTTCTGTCGAGGAGCAACGGCGAGCAGGGGGAAGGTGCGAGCTAATTAAGTGCAGAAAGGAAAAATATAGCGGGATTTGTATCCCGCTCCTCTCTAATAGCCGTTACAGGTGCATCGAGCGGGCTATTGAATGCATTCCATACAGGGGCAGTTATGTTAGGTAAATATTAACCCCTAATCAAATCTAATTAAGATGGGATTAGGCGGTAAAATTTGAATTTTAAAAGTTTGAAATTTGAAATAATCCAGGCTTGTGTTAAGCCTGTGTCGAGCTCAAATTAAGACGGGCTGGGGCTAAGATGGAATTAGGCGGTAAAATTTGAATTTTAAAAGTTTGAAATTTGAAATAATCCTGGCTTGTGTTCAGCCTGTGTCGAGCTCGAATTGAGCCCGAGCTGAACCCGAACCCGTGCCCCGCTAATTAAAAGAAATGTGCATCGATTTTCATGCAGTTCGCGCGAGTGTGGAATCACAACAATATGAGTGCCTTTTCTAGCTAAAGTCAACGTTCTGGACGCGTCAGCGCTGTCCCTTTCGTCATTCGGAGTCGTCCGAACGAGTTTGCCGACGGGCAAGTCAATTTAAACCAAAATCATGTGGAGTGCGATGCGTGCACAAAATGCGGCGTTATCGAGCGTTTGGGTTGCAAATGGTCAAACAAGAGAAGCCTGAAGCTAAACCTTAGGCTCTAAGGAGAGAAGTGAAAACCTCATCCGAAAATGACGTCAACAAATGAACCCCCAATAGGTGTGGTGTGCGAGACAAACACATCGCGCGTTTTGGTGTTGACCGAAGCGATCAACAAAACCGAAGAGTCCGTGTAAGTAGATCTACTTAGAGCGGACCGGATGTTGAATTGGATTTAGCAATCAAACTCAAGTTGGGGGGATTAGCAATCAAACTCAAGTTGGTGTTCCGACTCAGGAAATCTTAGCTTGAGAAAGGCTTCAAGTAGAGAGATGAGAGTTTCCGCTGGGGATTTGAAGGTGCGTTTTCAGATCGTGATTGTGAGTTTGAACTTTCAAGATTCGAATGTCGATTTGGTCTGTTTCAATGTATTGTGGAGATCTGATCAAGAAGTAAAGCACAATGATGTATATTCGACTCGAGAGATAGTGACGAAAACCTTTGTCGCATTGGGAAGGAAGGCACGAGGACTTACATCCAACCCAAGTGAGTAAGTGAATGTCGAAGGAATGTCTGGTACAGTGAGGCGAAAAACACGGGGTCTCACATCCGGCCCTAGCGGTAGCGAAGGTATTGGGAAAGATGCTGTGAAAATTTGCAGAGTATTCGCGGAGGATATTTGTAGGAATGAATCAGGTTGAATAAGAAATACTAGGAAACTCATATCCAACCTGAGAGCTGATCGATAAATGTCTGCTACGCTGTGGAAGAAAGTACTGGGACTTATATCCAACCCAATGTGTAGCTGGAATGTCCGTTACATGAGGTAGGAATGTGCTAGGACTAAAATCCAATGTAATAGGAGATAAAGTGATCAGGTTGAGAGGGAATGCTCTGAGATTGATTTTCAACTCAAGAAGTCTGCTACATCGGGAGGAAGGCGCTGGGACTACATCCAACCCAAGCGGTGAAATGATCAGGATGAGTGGGAAAGCACTGAGACTAACTTCCAACTCAAGAAGTCTGCTACATTAGGAAGGAAGACGCTGAGACTAATTTCTGACCTTACCAATAGCAAAGATGCCTATCACATTAGGAAGGAATGCACTATGACTAACCTCCAACCTAAGCGGTGCCGAAATGATCAGGAGTGGGAAAGCACTGTGACTAATTTCCAACTCAAGAAGTCTGCTACATCAGGAAGGCACTGGGACTAATTTCCAACCTTTAGAGGGAGCGAAAATGCCGATCACATTAGGAATGAATGCACTAGGACTAACATCCAACCTGAACGGTGATGTAATGATCAAAATGCCTGCTACATCTGGGAGGAAGGCGTTGGGACTGATTTCCAACCCTTACAGGTAGCGAAAATACCTATCACATTAGGGAGGAATGCACTATGACTAACATCCAACCTAAGCGGTGACGAAATTATCAGAAGTAATAAGAAAGCACTGGGACTAATTTCCAACTCAAGAAGTCTGCTACATCAGGAAGGAAGACGCTGAGACTAATTTCCAACCTTACAAGTAGCGAAAATGCCTATCACATTAGGAAGGAATGCACTATGACTAACATCCAACCTAAGTGGTGACGAAATGGTCAGGAGGAGTGGGAAAGCACTGGGACTAATTTCCAACTAAAGAAGTCTGCTACATCAGGAAGGAAGGCACTGTGACTAATTTCCAATCTTTAGAGGTAGCAAAAATGCCAATATCATTAGGAAGGAATGCACTAGGACTAACATCCAACCTAAGTGGTGACGAAATGATCAAAATGTCTGCTACATCAGGGAGGGAGGCGCTGGGACTGATTTCCAACCCTTAGAGGTAGCGAAAATGCCTATCACATTAGGAAGTAATGCACTATGATGAATGCACTAGGACTAACATCCAACCTAAGCGGTGACGAAATGATCAGGATGAGTGGGAAAGCACTGGGACTAACTTCCAACTCAAGAAGTCTACTACGTCAGGAAGGAAGGCGTTGGGACTAATTTCCAACCCTTAGAGGTAGCGAAAATGTGTATACTGTAGGAAGATTGTGCAAATTCGTGCAAATTGTGGAACTGTGAAAATTTGTGCAACTTCACAATGACTGTAGTCTGTCCTACGATGAGTGGGAAGACAAAAGAAAGGTGCAGTTCTGTAGATTAAAACTGTCAGACCCTTTTCGCAAGCTATCGTAGACTAGAAGTCTCATGGAAATTCCATGAACAAAGTTTGAGAGAAGGGCCCAGAGTTTCTACAGAAGATTTTGGGTCAAGAGATGACAATGGATAGGCCGAGGAGGCTCAACCTAACAGGGTCAGGATTGGAACGTGGTTCCGGATTTAAAATGTTTTGATTTTATTTGATTTAATGTTGTTCTGTTGTGGTTTAAAATGTTGAATTTAAGTTATTAAACTTAATTTTGTTCACATCGTTCTTTTGTCTCTTTGTTTTGTTCAAAACACGACAAACTTGTTTCAACGGCTATTAAATCAATTGCACGGAGTGGCAGCTATGAAAACATATTGATCTTCTGCAAGTTGTTGAAGAAAAATCAAACTTTGTTAACTTTGCTGAAACTGAGTACAGTGATACAAGATAAGATAACATCATCTGTGTCGTAGTCATCAAATCATAACAGTAGCATCTGCTTGCGCACCTTCGGAGTTAGACAGAGACTAACCCTTTCTTCTAAAATACATTCCAGAAACGAAGTCCCTTCATGTATGCTTAGAGGCGTGCCCCTAGGAGGTCACAACTCTAAAGGTCATAAGCCCTCTAGGTCTGGATCAGGTCGATATCCAAACGGTGCCTTACTATCATCCATCTTTCTGAAGGTTGGAACTCCCGGGATACAGTGTCTAACTAAATCTGCCCCATTCCCTTTAAGTACCAGGACTGACCCGAGGGGCAAAGAAATTTCAGCTGAGCCTTGAAACTCTCCTGGGTCGATTGTCCGTAAGTCACTGCCGAACAAAATGTTGCATTCACTGATGAACGAGATGGTGCTGGACGGCCTTAGAAAATCATGATGATCGATATGTGGCGGGATGCAATCCCCCTTTTCGTAAATGTTTATTATGCAGCTATTAGGCACGCAGTTGGCAGACAATACGTGCCATAACACCATTTTCTGGATCATCCTCTTTATAATTGGTGGTATCGGATCCACCTCGTCGTGTATTATAATCCCCGGGAGATTTCCTTCATTATTATATGCGAAGTTATAACAGTAACCACACTGAATGGTGATCCGTCCTTTTCCTCTCTTCCATTTCTGAGGCTCAGAATAAGTCCTTTTTCTCAAGCGACCTGCTCGGCCCAGGTCTCTGAGATGGAAGACATAGTCAACTATCCTCCTTTGTTCACTCTCAGAAAACACGCCGGTATGTAATTCAAGTCCTTCAAGAATATTGATATACTTTCCCTGTATCTTTTAACGATGTTCAAAACGCTGTTTTCAGACCTTCTGGAACATTTCCAACTCTTCCTCTGAAATTATTTGCAACTTCCTTGGCTTACCAAGTGGTGGGACGTATGACTGAATGTCTTGGACTTTTTCATTCTCTTTTGCGGTAGGAAGAGCTTCTTGAACTATATGTGCTGCGCGTGACCTGGTGGGCGTATATTTGGCGAGTGTGCGAGTTTCGTTGGCTTTTGACTCCGACTGGTTTATTGCCCGGAGGGGTAAGGTACCCTTGACTGATTGCTCCAACAACTCTTCTTTCAGCATAGTTAGAAGATCTTGTACAACTGACTCACTTGGTTGTTTTTCTTTTAGACGGGCAAGTACCCTGTGCTTGCGGCGAGCGA